>NW_008630379.1:0-5898 GCF_000691845.1 Merops nubicus
TGGTGAGGGGTTTTTGAAATAAAGAGAAGAAACTGCAATTTTTTATTGCTTTTCTTCCAAGGAAGAAATTGAGTTGTCGTACTGAATGTATAAACATTTTTGTGTACTACGAGCCTTGTTGGATCGTAATGAGAAAGTTTTAACACTTTGCAGGATCAAGCTTGTCATTTCTAAAGCATGGCTTCTAGGAACAAACTATGCACTGAAAAAAAACATTCTGCAGCAAATACTGAGTGCAGCTGGCACTCAGTGAACATGAATGCCACATATTTTCAAAAACATGTAAACAACAAGGTTGTTATATGGTTGGTATTTCCAAACTGTATTACAAATGTTCAAATATATTTAGATATTTTCAATCAATATGTCCTTTCAATCAATATGGGAGTGGTTGTGTGTGATAATTCATAGACTGCATCCACATTTTGGCAACTGTACTTTAGTACTAAACTATCTTCGTTCCTTCCTTCCTTTGTTCCTCCCGTACTTAAAAATTTAAAAAAAAAAAAAAAAAAACAACAAACCTATAAAGTGTTTTCTTATGGCAGAAGGGAAGGTAAATGCATAACCAGAAATATGTTCCTTGGAATGCAAAGAAGTACATTCTGATAATCAGGAAACTTCACCCTTAAGTTTACATGAGCAAAGAATATGCTAATCCAGGTTCACTGGTCAGTATCAGCAGTTTCCTTTTGCTGATAGTGAAAGGTAACAACTTATACTTGTTGAACTTCTGCATACATTTGGCAGATTAAATTAGAATTGACTAAAAATGCCTTTAAATAATTATGGTTTTCCTGGGTAAATTTTATGTAGCTCTTAAACAATTTTGCTTCCAAATGAATACTGGATTCTGAAACAGATTGAAAAAATAGAATTTGAACAACATGCCTTCCACATGGAAATGGAAGTGTTTGTACAGATAGACCAGAGTCCTAAGCTGACCAGGCTATCTAATGGTGATATTTCATGTACAGACAATATACCTCTCATGGAAAAGGATACTAGATTGCTTTATTTCCTGACACAGTAGAAAAAAATCGGTAGGAAATTGTGCTTCCAACAAATATATGGAAGGAGCACTGTATCCGCGTGAACTCACAGAGTCAGTCAATAGTGAAGGTGATGAGAATTATACACTGGTCAGTCACATCCAAAGCTACATAAGACTGAAGAAATTACAGATGGGAACAACAGCATGTGATAAGAGCACGTGGCCAGAGGTATACTATTGTGTTCTGTTTGGGCTCTTTTCGAAGTATCGCAGAGCGCTGATGTCTGAGACAAGTAGTTCAAAGAAAGCTGGTGGAGGCAAAGTGTAATGGGCATTCTACTACTATTCTGTAATACCGTTCTTTGAAACTAAAAATACATTTGCAGTGACAGACCACGTGGGATACAGTTTTCCTGTCTAGTGATAACTCAACTAGACACTAACCGTCCAAGCAGCTGAAAGCAAATTAGTCTAAAAATCATATCAATTACAAAAATAAAGGTCACCTGGCAAGTTTAATTGCTTGAATATTCATTTGTCTTGGGACTAGTTCTAAAAAATGGAAGTAACAAGTTTAGCAGCAAGACAAATAAAAGTTTGTAAAACAGAGATCAGATCATGAAAACAGTAAAAAAAAAAAAAAAAAATTGGTAAACCCAGCACTAAACAATCACAAATTTGTGATTCATCTGATTATTTCAAGGAATTGTAAGACATTCTTGTTGTGAGGGTTGCTATGGAGTTAAATTGGTATAACTCAAATAGCTCCAGAGTGCAATATTTACTTAAAGAGACATGAAAATGAAAGTGAAAATGAAAATGGAAGTGAAAATTAAAAAAGTTAAACCAAAGGCTTAAAACTAAATCACAAAGTGATGTATCTGTCCTTTTTCAATTTAGGAAATGTTTATTTAAAACTACAACTGTCTAGCAACAGTCTCAAATAGCAAATTGTGCTAACTCTGAAGTTTGAATTTTTAGTGCAATGAAACGATAACATTTCTATATTAATGACTATTAATATATATGTATTAGAGATATATAAAATATTTATGTTAAATGGACTCCTAAAATTAAAAATTAACTTGTGGCACTTAAGAGCTTTTGAATAACTTTTTTTTTTCAGAGAAAATGTGGAACTTTTCCTTACAAAGGATAATTTGATATAAAAGCATTTTGTAAAATCTCTCAGAAAAAAAAAAAAAAAAAAATTAAAGGGAAAATACTAGAAATGATGAAATACCAAACGAAGATTTTAATTCTCAAATTACTTTTCCTTTCAATTGTTTTATACCGGTAATGTGTGTTTCTTGGGTGGACATATATAACTGCAATATCTGCTATTCACATTTTATCTGGTAAAATGCACTTTAAAACATGTAGACTGTATTATATTCTTTAAAAACTCTTCATTTTTGCAACATAGGAAAGATGCAAGGGTGTGAGTTACATCTGTGCTCACTTTATACTCACTTTGATACTGCTAGACTGGGTGAAAAAAGTGATTTCAAAGTGAATAGGAGTTAGTTTAAAAGTTTGAAAAAAAACACCCTAGATAGTACTGTATCTATGGCTAAGATTGAAATCAGGGATTCAGAATTTTACAGTGGTTTTTTATTTCTACGAAATTTTGAAAGTTCTTTGTATACATTGAGTCACATTCCTTCTGTGCATTTTCTGGTTTTAGCATCCTGTGTCTATAAGGACATCAAATACATACCAAGTTTTTAACTTGATTTCATTTGTGATTAGTGGCATTTTCTGAATGTTAATCTTCTCTTACTAGGTCCATTTTTTTTCTTTTTCTTATTTTTTTTTTTTTAATCATTGTTCTTTTTAAAAATGTATTTAATAAGTACTATTCCTCAGAATTCTTCCCTTCATTAGCATTTGACTGTGGAAGGCATGTTATTTGGTCTACCAGAGTGGTGGTGCTTTTCTGAAGAAAGTTTTAGCACAAGTACAAAGAATTATCTAAGTATTCTGTCTTAATACAGAAGGTCATGAAAGCACAGAACAGAAATGGTACAGGTAATGTCAATATTTACTTTTGCACTCATGGTATTATAAGATGTGAAGGTAGTGACAGGGACAGCAGCCTCAAGAGACTTACAGGAAGGTTTTGCCTGCTAATAGATTATCTACCCACACTCTAAGGTACTGATGTATATATATATGGATGCAGTTCTCCATTTTATTTAATCTATTTCAAGTGCTTGAAGCAGGTAGGTGACGTTACTCATTTTTCTGAGTGTCCCTGTAGTTTATTGGTACTTATTTTAATGTACTTCTAGAAAGTAATGCCCTATAAATGCTCCTCACAACTTAAAGAGCCCCCAAAGGTGATGTATGTTAGCTTTTATTTTCTTTTCTTTCTTTTTTCTTTTTCTTTTTTTTTTTTTTTTTTTCCAGAACAATAGTTTGGTGATGGCCTGAGTCTACTGTAGCAGAGAATGTTACAGGGTGAATTATTGTGGGCTAATATACTTCTTGTTGCGATATTTAGCAAAGGGTCCACAGACTGCTATTTAATACCTGCATTCCTATTCTTGTATGGTCAGTGTTGCTAGCTGGACAATTATCTTGAGTCATTTGGCAGATTTTAAACACCTCTCTAGAAGTGTTTGTCTCACTCCTCTGCAGGGTATACCTTAAGAAAGATTATCCACACTGCAAGCCTCCTAGTTATGACCCCATTCCTCTTCTGATTGGAATAATCATGGTTTGGCACAGAAAAAAAATTATTAGGTATTACCAGGTTATATACTTTCAGTTAGGCTACTGCAGTTTTTTTTTCACTGTCTAGGGAAGAAAATAATAATCAGGATATTCTTTCTTTCTCTTTTTTTTTTTTCTTCTCCCACTTGTTCTGTTTGTCCTTTCTAATCTCAGCCTTCATCAGCCCTCAGATGCTTGTATCTTCCATGCACTTTAGCCTTGCTTGATACTTTTTTCTCCAAAGACACTGCTTATCCATCGTCTTGTCTCCCTGGTTTCTTCAGTTCATGTGTGAGCATTTCTCCTTTACTTTTATCTCTATTCTTTCTAATCTCTGTTCCTGTTTATTCATGGTGGTTTGTGACAAGCTGCTATCTCATGTCCAATATTAGTTGACTGACAGCAATGTCTATGCTTTGCCTTCTGCATTCACTGGATTCAGCCCCCATAATTCATTCATTACCAATTAGCTGGCCTGGAGAAGGTAGATCCAATGGCTCCCTTCCCTGTTGTTGTATGTGTTCAGCTTTTCCTAGGCATCTGTAAAAGACTTTTTGCTAGAAAGGTAGTCACAATCTTTCTTTGCACTGTTCTCTTTTTAAGAGCTGATTCTAAGTTCCTGCAACATTTCATTATTGGTGTCTACCTGGAGACTTGAATTCAGTTTTAAACAAGAGAGAGCTCCATAGCTTTAAGTGTGAATAAATGCAGTTCCAGTACATGAGAATGTTTCCTAATTAATTGATTAGTGCTGATTTACAATAGGCAGGATTCTGGCCCCTACAAGATGGCTTAAAAGCAAGCATGCTTGGAAATGTATATGCATAGCTCTAGCAGTGTCATTGTTCTGAGATCATTTCTCAAACCTCACAATCTGTTCTAATTCCAAGTATAAAACATCGGTGTGTGAGCTAAATTGCCTAGTAGTTTGCATGCCTGGAGTGAATTCAGAAAGGAGGACTTTTGCTGATAATTTTAGAGAGTGGTTGGCCTGTTGGATTTTGTGTAGATCCTGCTACTGTTATCAGTAATTCCCTAGTCTATTGCAGAATCAATGTCTGTTCCCAAGTACTGAAAGTGACTAAGTGCCTGACTAAAGGCTATAAATGGCATTGTAATTTCCTTGGACCTTGCTCACTATTCACACAGTATGCTCCTTTTTATCACTTTCTGCCAACCCTAATTTCCAAGGCTGCACAGATTCATTGTTGCTGGTACGTACTACATACAAGTGCGTGTATGCACTTTAATGAAAAAGTGGATGATAGATTTTCTCACTCAATGCCATGCTCAGTTAATGTGAACTAAATCTCTACAAGTGCACATATCCTTTGCATAGTGCCATGTTCAAATAACATCTTTCCAAAACTGATGTTCCTGCCGTTCTTCAGTCTGTAGTGATATGCAATAAAACAGGAGGCACATTTTGTTTTCTGCTTGTCCAGCAGAAACTGTAACTTTGTGGTAGTCTTCTTTGGGGCTTCTCTGTCCCAAAGACCTTGGGGGAAATAATAGAATCTGTGGTTAAGCAGCTTGTTTCAAGAATCGATCTGCAAAAGCCTTTCTCAGATCATTGAGGAGTTAATTGTGAAAGTTTGTAGTTGGAAGTCAGTATGTGTCTGTGATTAACTGTTCAAAAAATCTGATGAACTAGCTCAGGTAAAATCACCTAGACCACTGGAGTCCTCTCAGTCTGTCCTAGCAAGCTGCATGCTTGATTTCTAGTCTTCTATCTCCACCACTTTTTGTCAAGAAACTGAAAAGTTTTCGGTACTTTGCACACAGATAAAAGTTCTGCATCCACTTTACAGCCTAGCTGGATAGAAAGATATGAATTACTATACAGTAGTTCAAAGTGTTTTGAAAGAGATTTATGTCCAAAAAAAAGAAATTTCAAGGAGGTCAGTACATTCAATGCACTTAACTTGCTAGCGTAGTGATGTTAGCTGGAAGCTCACAATATTCTAGGGGAAAAATTAGTACAAATTCTGTTTATGTTAATTCTGTTGTCATTAATATTCCTTGGTGTCCTGTTTTTTTGGGGGCCATCAAATCATAGGCCAGCCATGTCATGCAGGCTGTCAGCATTTTGGAGTCAACCAGGAGCTTAAGCTGGGATGGGAAAAAGCCAGGGCAGCTGACACCAGCTGGCTCACAGGTCTATCCTATCCTATCCTATCCTATCC
>NW_008630379.1:5929-18166 GCF_000691845.1 Merops nubicus
CTACCCTACCCTATCCTATCCCATCCCATCCCATCCCATCCCATCCCAAACATCACGCTCATTATAAAGGGTCCTTTATAATGAGGGGATCCTGCCCCTCTCCTTTCTTCCCTTCTTACTTCTCCGTATCCCTGAAGGGACTCACTTACCATTCTGTTCCTGAGGACTACTTTGCTGTTTTATTGTGACTGCTGTACACTTACTGGGCTAAGTGTAACTCAAAATACTTTATTTTGGCATTGCTATTAGTTTTGCTATTTCATTTAATCAGTTTCCATTTCAGCTCATGGGTCTCCTCACCTTTTTTCAGTCCCTCTTTTTTTTCCAGTGAGTTCAAGGTAAGATATTTTCCTTTTCTTCTAGCACTGAATGCAGGATCTCATCTAGCATTTAGAATCAGCCTTGACTGAAAACTTGGACATTTTTTCTGCATAGTTAATGAGCCCAGGCCTGCAAATCCATACTTTATTTATGTGTACTGTAGTCTATTTAAATATCTGTCAGAAATTTAAATGTGATTGAAACCTAAACTTGGATTTAAGCATCTTTCCTGAACATTAATGGGATGTTTCCTTGAGGCAGGAATTCTTTGAAAATAAAATACAAATAAGGAAAATAAAATTTAAACAAAGAAGTGTTGGTGTGAATAAACAGTTAACAGCATTATCTTTTCATTCATTTGAATCAAGCTGACTTAATCCTTAAAGTGTGGATAGAATCGTATCATATGTGCTTTACTGCATTTTTTCAGTGAGGGTCCTAGTTTTCTGCAATTCTGTACTGACGTTGAAGACTTGTATTCAGGAGCTACCAGATGCATAACTTGTAACATGAGTTAATCAGGAACAGCTGAGCATCAAAACAGATGCTTTGTGAACCTTCATTCTTTGACATTTCAGGAGAAGTGGAGATGAAGAAAACTTAGATAAGTAGGCAAGATATGTGTTCCAGCCTTCAATGTTGGTTCAAATTAAGTATTCCATCCTTTAATAGTTTGACTAATGGTAGTTTCAATATTTGATAGTCTTTTTTTCCTTGACATTTTTAAAACATTCTGTATTTTGTTTTGAAAATGTAGCTAATGGAAGAAATTCTCTCTACCACTGAGAGCACTCTCTGGTTTTATATATCTTAAAGCTAAAGTAACCTCCGAGCCAAGGACAAAGGAGTTTTCTGACTACTAATTTGTTGACAAAATACAGTAATGAGTCATAGACAGTCATTAATCACAATTAGCAATCAGAAGATATGTGAAACAGTGGAACAGAAGTGTCTCCAGTTGTGACCAGCCTCCTGCTGTAAAAATAACAAATCATGGAGCGTTTTTCATGGTTTTGCCAATCTTCTTTATCTCTTTGAATGATAATGAGGAAACAGTTTCAGTCTTTTCTTAAGCAGTGGTATTAACCTATGCTTACTAACATCTTCCCATAATTCTGTTTAACTTTTACAGAATTATATAATGGTTTGGTTTGGAAGGGACCTTAAGGATCGTCTAGTTCCAGCTCCCCTGCCATGGATAGAGACACTTCCAACTAGACCATAGTGCTCAATGCCAAATCTATCCTGTTCTGGAACAACTCCAGTGATGGAGCATCCACAGCTTCCCTGGGCAACCTGTTCCAGTGTCTCACCATGATCATAGTGAAGAACTTCTTCCTTACATCTAATCTAACTCTACCATCTTCCAGTTTGAACCTATTACCCCTCATCCTACTGCTACAAGGCCCTGTAAAAAGTCCCTCCCCAGCTTTCTTGTAGGCCCCCTTCAGATGCTGATGCTGGAAGGCCACAATGAGGTCTTCCCAGAGCCTTCTCTTCTCCAGGCTGAACAACCCCAACCCTTTCAGCCTGTCCTTGTAGGAGAGGTGTTTCAGCCCTAGGATAACCTTTGTGGCCCTACCCTGGACTGGCACCAACAGGTCCGTATCTTTCTTGAGTTGGGAGCTCCAGAGCTGGACACAGTACTCCAGGTGGGGTCTCATCAGAGCAGGGTAGAGGGGGAGGATCACAACCCCTGACTTGCTGGCCCTTTTTTGGCCATTTGATGGTCTTTAGATGCAGGCCAGGTTACAGGTGGCCTTCTGGGCTGTGCTTGCATATGGCTGGCTCACATTGAGCACCCCCAAGTCTCTCTCCTCAGGACTACTCTCAGTCCATACTCTGCCTAGCCTGTGTTTATGCTTGGGATTGCCTCAACCCAGGGGCAGGACCTTGCGCTTGGCCTTGTTGAACTTCATGATTTGGTATGGGCCCACCTCTCAAGCCTGTCAAGGTCCATACAGACATCACTTCCCTCTGGTGCGTCACCTGCAACACACAGCTTGGTGTTGTCCACCAGCTTGCTGAACATTCACTCCATCCCACTGTCCATGTCACTGACAAAGATGTTAAACAGCACTGTTAAACATTCTATTACTCTTTTCTTCATTAGTTCTCTGAAAATAAGTATAAAAATATCTTGTTTCCCATATCCTTAGGCAGTAGCTCCAGATCATATGTCTCACTAAAGCTCACATGTACTGTTGACATCTGTTATTCTTAAAGAGTGCCAGTGAGATAACATAACATTGGGAAAATCCAATTTATTCAATGTTATTGGAGTAATGAAAATATCTGGCCATCCTGAAGCTACCAGACAACCAGCAATGCGTGCTTATAGCCCAGAAGGCCAACTGTATCCTGTGCTGTATCAAAAGAAGTGTGGCCAGCAAGTCAGGGGAGGTGATTCTCCCTCTCTGCTGTGCTCTGTTGAGACCCCACCTGCATCCAGCTCTGGGGCCCCAGTACAAAAAAAGACAGAGACCTGCGGCACACCCCAGAAGTGGGCCCCAAAAATTATCAGAAGGCTGGAGCACCTCTGCTCTGAAGAAAAGCTGAGAGAGTTGGGTTTGTTCAGCCTGGAGGAGAGAAGGCTCTGGGAAGACCTTATTGCACCGTATTTAAATGAGGCTTATGAAAATGACAGAAAAGACTTTTTACCAAGGCCTCTAGTGACAGGACAAGGAGGAATGGTTTTAAAGTGAAAGTGACTAGACTTAGATTAGACATAAAAACCCTTTTTTTTTTTATCAGAGAAGTTATGGATGCCCCACCACTAGAAGTGCTCAAGGTCAGGTTGGATGGGGCATTGAACAAACTGACCTAGTAAAAGATATCTCTGCCCATAGCGGGGGATTTGGACCAGATGATCTGTATACATCCCTTCCAGCCCAAACCATTCTATGAAAAGAATGCATCCTGAGAAAGCATTTTTTACACTGTAAGCTGAAATATCTGTCTGCAGTTACCCCACCCAGCACATTCTGAAAAGTAATGAAACTGTTTATCAGTTCAGCTATATATTTAAAAAGGTATTCTCTCCAAAACAGAAGGAAACCAAACAAAGTGAAACCAAAAAAAAAAAAAAAAAAAAAAAAAGGAATGCTGGAGAATCCCTTAATTGGAACATAACATTAATAGACCTAGGAAATACCTTCTTTACTCTTGAACTGAAAATCACCAAAACGAGGAGGAACTTATACTAATTTGGGGTTTGGTGCATCTCTTTTTTGGAGTTGGTTCTACTGAATAGTTGTCAATTCCTTTGTCTTCCAGTGAAACATTTCTCAACCGGGTTAATGTCAGTGGAAATAGAGCTGGCTTTCCATGCACTGCAGCTGTCTGCCTTTATATCATTAGGAACACTTAACTTCCTTGTCCTTTAAAAACCTTGTCATTTCATAGTCCATGTCTGCAATAGTGGGAGGATGCTTATGGTTGTCGCTCCAGCTTCAGGTCTGATGGCTGTTAATGCACTGATGTGCAGAGCATGAAGACAGACAAATCACCCATAACTGCAGCAGTATCATAAGCCAGTTCTCTGGGGACTGCTTTGCACATTCCTCATGCAGCTATGCAAAGCAGACTGGAAAATAGCCATCTACCTTAATGCTTGGCCAGCAGAATCAGAGTCCCTGACTCAAAATAGACTTAGGCATGATTCTTCTTACCTTCTTTCTATGTAGGAGACACAGTTTCCCAGCTAGGTCAAAATGTATGCAAAGATCCTTCTTCCTCACCAGCCAGACTTAATGAAAAGTGTTACTTTCCATTTCAAGGAACACAGCAACTTAAATCCTTTGCTGTGTGGGATGGAAGGTATAGGAAATGCACTGATTTATCTTGTTTACTGTGCTGATCACAATCCACAAAACAGTTCTCTAAGCCAAGTTTAGTGCTCAGTACATGGCATCCATCCATGCTTGCAGTACAAAAAGCTGGTTCCTGTTATAGGCAGAAGCAAGTAGATTTACCAGTTTATGTACTCAGAAAACTTTTAAAAACAGATTTATCACCATTCCCCTTTTGCTCTTAATACAAATATTAAAAATTAACTAAAGGTGAGTAAGCTTATTAAATGAAGAAAATGAGAATTTATTTGCAGAGCTCCCCATAAAAAAAGACCAAAACTAAACCAATCTGCAAGCCTTCTGCCAGCCTCTTCTTCCAATGGTAACAGAAGCTCTAGGGACCACATTTTTAAAGGCTGCATTTGTGTGTATGTGTGTGTGAGAGAGAGAGAGAGGAAAGTCTCAGGGCACGTTGAGAAGAAGGAGGATGTTTGTGTTCAAAACCAATTCGATGCCTACCCTCCACTGAAATAAAGGGAAGGCAGATACTTGGGGAGAGTGTGGAGTGGCATCTGTATGTGTTTCTCTGAACCTCCAGGTTTCCAAAGGCTTCAATATGTCTGGCTTGTAAGTGCCAGTGGTGTGTAAATGCCATTGGCTTGTAAATGCCACTGGTTTATGAGCTTGGACTCTTTATGACTTTTGTCATGAAAGTATCCCCATCTCAGAAGGTTCAGAATGCTGTAGGTTATGCAGATATAAGCAAAGCCAAGATTTATAACTGTAAGCCGCCACTTTTAACCGGGTGAGGATTCTTAGTGCAATCACCACACCATTCCCCATGTTCAGATATCATAACAATCTTAATCCAAGTTAATAAAACTTCTCGTGTCTAGTAATGACGCTAGTAGACTGTTTTCCCATAATGTTAGAGGATTTAAAACAAATGGAAAAATATGCAGAACTGAATCCTCCTGGCACTTTAAGCCACCAGAAACAACCTACCTGACATATTTTGATGTTCTTAAAACCTGCTTTTAACTAAAAATATCACTTTACAATTTAATAGGACTTCAAAAGCAACTAAGATCAACATAGTCAAAGAAGGGATTCAGGATCCAAATAATTTCTTGCATGTTTCTTTTTCCTATTTTCATTTTTAAATAAGAATTATATAAGGGTTTGGTTTTGGTTTTTTATTTTTTTTAATTCGAGTGTGACTTCGTTACCATGCATGTGTGATGCTAATATTCAATCCGTTTCTTATCCTGTGTTGATCTGCATAATTTCTGAGGACCCTCTGTATTTCTATTAGTCCATGGAGATTTTTTTATTTTCGTAGAGGAAAACAGTGGTACTGTATTTTGGATGGAAACACACTGGAGAAAAAACAAGGTGGGGTAAAGCAATGAATACTACTAATACTATTCTTACACCTGCAAAGGAAAGATAGCTACTTTTTCAGGAAACATGAGTGTGGCACTTCTGGAATATGACTAATATTTGGCTGCAAATCTGGTTGAGAGAACCTCTTCCCTAAAGAACATATAGTTCTTGCATGAGCAAATGAAACAGGCAAAATGAGGCTGCAGTATTTTGAAGGGAGAAACCACAAGACTCAAATTTTTTCTGCCATGCTGCTGTCCACAGGCCAAGTGGCCTGTTATCTCTTTTCCCTTCCTTCACTGCTCTCTGTTGTGTCTATTCCAAATATTGTGCTTTGGTTAACCCATGTCTGACACAACATTGTCTTGGGTTTTGTGTCCCTCTGGCGCAAGTAATGAGTAAGAATGGTACTCAAGAACAAGTTCTGGAAATGTATGTAAATGGAAAGGGTAATACTGAGGTGGTTACATAGACAGTGCCTTTGAAGTGTGTTTGGTACTAGACCATCTTGGCCTTCTATTCTTTTTTAATTTTACTAGATTGTATCTTATTGCTATTTTTATTTCTTCCAGCCAATATTCCTGTATTATTTTCTTATCTTAGGCATCTGACAGACCTTTGTTATCATGTTATCCATGTTCCTTCCCATCTTTAATGTATTTCTCGTCCTAACTGTAGTTGCGTCATGCTATTACCTGTACTGTTTTAACCAGCACAAAATAAGACACTAATTTTCCTCTATACGGTTGCAAAGAGACCTTATGTTGGAATGACTGAAGCTGCTGCTCCCACACTTTTTGCTATGCATTATTATCTGCTTGACCACTGCTTTTCTGTCACACTTTGAGGGCATTAGAGGAAGTCTGATTGGACTCATCTGTCTCATCTTAGGGAAGAAGCTCCTCTCCTAACAACTGACTCTGAATAAGATGTTTCTTCTTCAGCCTTGGACTCTCATTGAGGAGTCGAATATGCTGGTATTCCATAACATATTTCGTACAGAGAAAAACAATCTTTAAAAATGTACATGTTAGTTTTTCAGAAGCTCAAAAATTATCCCCAATTATCTTGCAGAGTGAGAAAAAATTGTGTCTTAAATGTGGAGAGCTGAGAAGGTTTGGCTTTGGTTTGCTATCTTTGGTTACCTACAAATAGTTTATTACAAGTTACAAAGTAACTTTTTTTTTTTTTTTTTTATTTTTTAACTTTTGCATTCATTAGCAATGTCAACACTGTGCTTCTTCTGGGCTCCGGTTCAGTGAATCTGTCCTGTTTAATGACGTTTATGGATGTACTTAATAGCAATCAAAGTCGGCTGGAGCCAAGCAACTACTTAACTGCTTATTCAAAAATAAGACTTTCAATTATCCTTACAATTGATGTCCTCTTCGCCGGGAGTTGAAGAAAAGGATTTCAGTGGCTCAGTTTCAGTCTCTGTGATTATCAGTGCCTCCAGATCCTGTTTAAGTGCCTCAGCTTTGAGAATATTCAATGTCCAAGGTATTTTAAAGATAGCATTTGGTGGCAAATTCCAGAGGAGAATTAAAATATAATATTTGAAGAGAAAAAAAATGTTCTCTTTGTACTATCATAGTTTGTTTTAAAAATACTTTTATCCTCACCAATTATCTTAGAAGCCTTATTAACATGCAATATTCTTTGTTTCTGTTTCACTGCACCTTGTGATGTGTCTAAGCCTGCCATGGGTTAGACAGAAGCCATCATTGCACAAACCTCTGGAGCTGAAGGAAAAAGCTGAGGACTCTTGGAGAGAAAGAGAAACAGTTATTACCAGAGGCATTAAAGTAGGGTGAAAAGGAAAGAAATCAAGTTCTGTTTCCTGCCATCTCTGTTTACTCTAATAAACAGTTGTACTTTTTTTTTTAACTCAATTTCCATAGAAATTATATACAAGTATCCAGATGTAAAAGTTGTCATTTAGAAGAGTATCTGTTAGTAGACCTCTACTTCATAACTCATACAGAATTATTGTCCTTGAGATATTCCCAGTGTACAAAAGTCACCTAAGGACACACAATCACCTTGTGTTCTTTTCATGAGGTGTATAAATTATTTCTAAGAGAAATAATTCCTGTAAAATATTCTCACTATGTTATTTCTGTGTTGGACATTTGAAGCAAATATACATGTTCAAGGCTCCCCCAATTACAATTTCCTTTTTTACTTTAAAAAGAAATTAATTGCTGTAACCTTAATTTCATTTTCTTCAGAATGATCCATGATGGCTAATAAACCAAATGTCATTTTGTATTGTGGTCATTCAATTTTCTCCCTGTATAGCAAATTGTGCCTTCAGAGCTGTCGGGAGTACTCATCAATCTAGTTAAGCCCATGAACCACCTAGTGTAGCCTCATTTACTAGTCAAATGCAGCCCCTTTTGCTAGCCTACACTAGTGCTGCTGATGATATTATTTATATGGGCTAATGTTATTAAAAGAACCTAATTACAAATCTGATAAGCCTTCTGTACTACAGATGGCACTGATTTTGCTATGTTTTGATTTCTACTGTAGAATGTCTCTCAAGAAATCTTATGCAATCACAATATTTGACTAACTATAAGTTTCTTTTCCATGTCTCTAACAAAGGAGATAGATCTGAATGCTTGTGGACTTCAGAGTGACATCACTTTGCATTTGAATTTAAAAGTTAAGCAACAGGAGTAAATAAGAAATAAAATAACTAATTGCCATTCTCCACCTTTATCGGTTATAAAAGCATTTCATAAGCTTATTTGTGTTTAAAAAACAAGAAAAAATTTCTCTTCACAAAGAACAGTAGCTTGGTGGCCAAAAAAATCCCACTGTGAGATTCTACTCCAATATATAACAAAATTTTTCTATATTAAAAAACACCAACCAACCTCAAAGTCTCTTTGCTTTATTGAACAATGTCAACCTCTTCTGTAACCTCTGAGGAAATTGACGTATTGTGCGCTTTTATTCTTGCATGTGCATTTGTATGCAGCATTATTCTACTTAGCATTATTCTCCAACATTTCTTTTTATTTTCTGTTTTCCACTTAAATGAGTTTCTAAAATCTCCTTGCTTTCATCAGTTTTCCAGAGAACTGTGTTCTTGTGTATAAAAGATATCAACCCTTCTGTGCTCCCTTTGAAAAACTGACTTGTGACTGGAGCTTCCACTTTTGGTCGTGTCACCTTCATGTTATAATCTTTTCCTTTTGACTGGGGTCTCAAACAATTATTTTTTTTCAGATTCCAAATGTTGCTGTTGGCTATCACATTGAAGTAATTGCTTTTTTTCTACTTTAATGCTTCTAGGTAATTAGTACTAGCATAGGCAAATGGTAGTAAGTATCAACCCTTTAAAACACATAACAGACACAGTATATAGAGTTCTACTGTTCTTTCTCTCTAAGCAGAACTGTTGGTTTAAACTCTCGGTTTCAAAGAGGGGTCTTTTAAATGAATGCTATATTTTATTTAAAAGAAAAAAAAAGGAATAGAAAAGAGACAGAACCCTCTCTCTTGTAACAGCCCAGAATATTTTGTTTAAAGTAATGAAATTAATTACTCTTCTATTAATAATTATTAATTTACAGACTCACCTCATTTTAGGTATCAGTAATTTAGATATTTCTATGTGAAAGTATTTTTGTTGGTATGTGTGGACACCACCTATAAACATGTTATGCAAGATCTGAAAAAAAATGGAGAAAAACTTATTTAGCTGTATTATTCTTTTAAAGGTTTCTATCAGTGTAGCATTTGAGTACCATTCAGTTACTGATGGATTGCATACCTGACCTTCAACTGGGAAGTACCATTACACTCAGTTTCCAAAAGGCAAGTGGTTGTTTCTGAAATCACACAGCAAGTGTGTCTGGCTGGGGTGCAAACTGTTTATTCACTTGTTGTGCTAAAGATGTTATGTCAAGGCAGCAGGTACACTTATAGAGTGGAATTTTTTGTTTCAAGCTGAGTCATTCTAATCTCTTAAAAAAAAAAAAAGAGCGTCTGAGAAAAAAAATTGTATTGCTGAAGTGGTTTAAATCAAATTAGTATCAAAGTTGTTTATTGTCAACAGCACATAATTAGGTAGCAATCAGTAAATTATACATTTGAGACCAATAGCAACAACAAAAACAGATACCCCACAATACTAAACACTTACTAAAACGTTACTAGACACCTACAGATTTCCAAGCATCTTTCTGTAGCAAACCCCAAGGTGAAACAATTCTCCCCTATGCACATACGTGTGATCGTGTGTGGTTGCATGCACACACATTTGCACACACATCACCTCCCCTTACAGGCTCTTGGTGTAGCAAACCTCCTTCCTGGCCATGCCTGCTGGGGCAGAATGGGTGCTGCAGCTGTACCTGCACCTGCACCACCCTCAAAAAAGTGTATTTTGTTTGTCTGAGGTGTTTTTCAGGTAAGTTTAAAGCAATAATGGCTGCACAAAACAGGAGTAAGAATGTGCAATAGGAATGTGTCAGATGTTCTTTTTTTTTTTTTTTCCAGAATGTTCCGACAAAATTGTAATGATGTTAGAAGCTTATAAAATTCCTGCTAAAAAACAATATAGAGAAAATAATAAGAGACCAACTTATTTGCACAGCCATGTGTTCTTGGGTTTGGAGCATAAATATCAATTTAATAACGTTCCTTTGTTTGGCTTTATAGTAGGAGGGATAGCACATGTAAGATGGAACAACGTAGTATGGAGGGTGACTAAATTTATCTTTCTCTAAAAATGCAATGCAACTTAATATACTTGCATACTTCTGATCTTTGCCTCCTGAACAATATATATGCCTTCCCTGGAAACACTAATCTATGCAGTTACTTTCTAAATAATCTAATTATGTATACAGGACTATGACCCTTAAAAAGGGAGCTGAGTATTCCAGAGAAAGAATGCTCAACAATAGCAAGTGTAACCCTGTTCAGGAATTTTAATTAGGACATAACTTTTAATTATTTTTTATTGTTTTCTAATAATGCCAGGTAATAACAGAAACAATTATTTACTGATACAGTCTTCCTCAGCTGCTCTTGTCAATTTTTGTGAAGTTATTCACAATAGTTTTTTAGGTGCAGATAGCAATGAATTTGATTGATCATTGCTTTTGGTGCATTACTATCAACATTGTTCTCTGACAGCTCATTTGTTTAAAATTGAAATTCAGAGTTGTTTACAATGTGGTTGTTTGTGTTTTCAGACTGACTTTTTTGGGTTTTTTACCTTTTTTGATTGCCTTCTGTATGTTTTTTTATTTCTGTCTATTATTTGGTCTCTTCATTAAAACAAAAGACATTTAACTGGCCTGCTTCCAGACAGAGATGTAGTTTTGATGCCATTTCCAGTTAATCTCACGCTCATGTTGAATTGTGTTGAGAAGCCATTTCTAATAAGCAAGCAGTTCATTTTGCAAATCCAAATAAAAGTACATTTGGGAGGACTGGATACTTTCGTGTGTTCAGCTTTTCATTTCAAGTCTTATAAAGTCAATATGTAACTGTGTGGGCAAATTTGAACATGATACTCTGCATTTTGTAGTTGTCCTAAATTAGCTGTTCATTCTAAACCGTTATTCATCTGAAGCTATATGCTGACAGAAGCCAGACAACTTCAGTCTGATTAGTTAAGCTCATTGTCAATATGTTGCTACTACAGGTACAGAGCTTTTATTTTATTATATATTTTTTCTTTATTGCAGTGGTTCCTTTGGGGAATATGGGGGTGAATTCTATAAATGCTTCTGAAAGTAGAGACCCCTTATTATTCAAAATAGGCAAATTTGCTTTCAAATAGTACTTTTCACTAAGATATCACATGAATTTGAATCACTATGAAAACGTGGTGTCTGATGCTGTTATCTGCACGTGCTTTATTTGTTTTTGAGTTGAGTGAAGAAGCTACATCAATCTAGATTTAAATTGCCTGGTACTCAAACTAATGACATGGCTGCATCTTAAGAAGTCCTTGTGATCTGTGCTAAGACCAGCTCCTTTTTCTAAACCAGACAAGACCCATGTCTATTTACAAACACCTTTACTTTGCCTATCTCAATAATTTTTAAATGCCCCAGCCCTAAGTCTTCCTCAATTGGAGAACATCTGGGAATTAATTAGAATTTCTTCCCCCATGGATAATCGCACATCTATCACAGAAGAGGCTCTCAGGAGCTCAGTAAGGCAACCTGTGTTGTTAATATGATGTTACAGGAAAAATATGATTTGATCAAGGTTATGTGAGAAGATATCGAGCTGAGATTCATATGCAGAAAATCTCAGTTCTTTATTCTGTGCACAAGAAAACTCATCAAGTGTAAAATAGCTTGTTTCCTGCAAGGATATTGTAACATGAAGCACTGAATGAGGACAGAAGGAGAAAATAAAGGTAGCTTTACTTCATAACTTGGTGCCTGATTTCAGCTCAGTTTGCCTGCTGCAGCCTTTCCTAACATCAGATAATTTCATGTTATCTTTCTACTCCCAGGAAAAAAAGCGTATGCATGTATTTCTTTTGAATTAATGGAGTATTTGCAGATATAAGAAATAATTAAAAAAAATAATCCTTGGGAATATATATGCATTTATAATTGTCTGTGAAACTGGGAACATGTCAGGACAGGAAGTATTCATTCTTTTTTCTTCTGTGCTTGCAGTGTAATCTACAGTAAAAATCTTAGCTAGATTTTTAGTTTGTCTAAACTGCCTTCATAGAATCATAGAATCATAG
>NW_008630380.1:0-231 GCF_000691845.1 Merops nubicus
ATCCTGTGCTCCCTTCCACCATCATTAACACATACTGTTTGCCACTGTGGGATCGAGGCAGGGTGATAAAGTCTATTTGCCAGGCTTCCCCAAACTTGTACTTTGACCACCGGTTTCCTTGCCATAAGGGCTTCATGCATTTGGCATGCTTGATAGCAGCACAAGTGTCACACTCACTGATGGCTTGTGCAATAGAGTCCATGGAGATGTCTATCCCTCTGTCCCGAGCCC
>NW_008630380.1:572-932 GCF_000691845.1 Merops nubicus
TGGCCTTTTTCCCTCCCCAGCCATATCCAGGGCCAGCTCGATAGCTTTTAACTTGGTGTTCTGACTGGACTCTCCTTCTCTGTCTCTCGCTTCTGCCACTCGCCTGGTAGGACGCTAGACAACTGCCTTCCACCTTCTCTTGCTGCCCTCAAGATGAAAGGAACCATCTGTAAAAAGAGCATAGGATTTCTCCCCATCAGGGAGGTCATTGGAAAGGGGAGCTTCCTTGGCATGGTCCACTTTATTCTCTGAGAGCATCCTAAGGTCAGCACTTTTTGGCCAGGATGGTCGAGGTTCCACATCCGTGCCTGTTGAGTTATTAAAGGTATCCATTTACTCCAGGTCATGTCCGTTGCATGG
>NW_008630381.1:0-1500 GCF_000691845.1 Merops nubicus
AATGGTATATTCATAAATGTAATATTAATATAATAATTAAGTCTCTAAAGTATTGTAATAATCTCTATCTCAGGATAGAGTTTTCACAGTAGTCACTGGAGCCATTGGCTAATGGGAAAGGGCTTATTTCCTATGACCTATCAAATTTAAATTGGCGAGACAAGTAGGGACACATAAATTTCTTTATATGCCAAATGCCCCAAAATCCTTACTTGGGAGAGACTTGCTGGAACATTTAGGAGCTAAAATTAGTTTCAAAAAAGGAGAAATAGAACTGAAAGTGGCAAACAATTAATTAATCGAAATCCTGAGCTTAGCATTGATTCAACATGAGAATAAGAAAAAGATTCAGCCTGAGAATAAGAAAATTAGGTTCCCCCCCTGGAAATTACAGAAATTTTAGATCAAGTTTATTCTTGAGAAGAGTATGGGCTTCTGAAATCCCAGGTAGGGCAAAGAATGCAGCCCCAATAAAGGTAGAATTGAAGCAAGGAGCTAAACCAGTAAGGATCAAGCAGTACCCCTTGAAATTGGAAGATCAAAGGGGAATAAAAGAAATAATAGATTTTTAAATCATGGGTTGTTACTGGAATGTGAATCAGAATATAATACTCCCATTCTTCTGATAAAGAAACCAGATGGTAAAAGTTATAGATTAGTACAGGATCTAAGGGCAATAAACAAATTTGTGGAAGATTTATATCTGTTAGTGGCCAATCCTTATACTTTACTGACCAAATTGAAAAAAATACCCAGATATGGTTTACCGTGCTGGACTTGAAAGATGCCTTTTTCTGCTTAGCCCTAGCAACAGAAAGTCAGAAGCTATTTGCTTTTGAGTGGGAAAACCTTGATACAGGAAGAAAAACCCAGCTAACTTGGATAGTGTTACCCCAAGGTTTTAAAAATAGCCCCACTATTTTTGGAAACCAATTGGTATGAGAGCTTGAAAGCTGGACGACTCCTTCTCAGAGTGGAACTTTGTTACAATATGTGGACGAGCTTTTGATTGTTACAGAAACCAAGGAGGAGCGTATATTGCTTAATTTTCTGGGACTGAGTGGCTATTGAGTTTCTCAGCAGAAAGCTCAGATGGTCCAGATGCAGGTAACTTATCTCGGGAGGACAACGGGAACATGGAAGAGAGAGAAAAGAGGCTATCTGCCACACACCTGAACCCACGACAGTGAAGGAACTCACATTCCTTGGGATGACAGGTTGGTGTTGACTGTGGATACCTAATTATGGACTTTGGTAAAGCCACTTTAGAATTTATTGAAAGAGAGTTCTACTAAGTTGACATGGACAGGTGAAGCTAGGAAAGCCTTTGAACAATTGAAAAAGGAGCTAATGAGAGCTCCAACTTTGGGCCTCCTTGATGTTTCCAAACCTTTTTGGCTATTTTCTCATGAGAGGCAAGGCATAGCACTGGGAGTATTGGCCCAACAATTGGGACCTTATAAAAGGGCAGTCACTTACTTTTCCCAGCAGTTGGATGCT
>NW_008630381.1:1622-2029 GCF_000691845.1 Merops nubicus
CTGTCTTTCGGCTTCCAGATTTTTGCAGTACCAGGCTACTCTGGTAGAGCAAGATAATGTGGATATTGTGACCACTAATATTGCAAATCCAGCATCTTTTCTTAGTGGAGCTGTTACCGAGCCAATGACACATGACTGCCTGGAGACCATGGAAGCTGTCTATTCCAGTATACCAGACCTGAAAGAAGGAACCCTTGGAAGATGCTGAGGACTCATGGTTTACAGATGGGAGCAGCTTTGTGACCCAAGGAAATTGTAAGGCAGGATATGCAGTAACCACCACCCATACGGTAATAGAAGCCAAATCATTACCCACAGGAACCTCTGTTCAGAAAGCAGAAATAGTTGCCTTGACAAGAGCATTAGAGCTGGCAAAAGGAAAGAAAATTAATATTTGGACTGACTCA
>NW_008630382.1:0-475 GCF_000691845.1 Merops nubicus
TTTTTCTTTTTTTTTTTTTTTTTAGTCCAGCTCTTCCCAATCCTACGTGCTTATCTTAATTTCTGTGCTTTAGAGCCAGGTAAACAGAAGTCAGTGCATTTCTGAATGTTGATATTAAGTGTGAATAACTCTTGATCTGGAGGGAATGCAACCAAGACTCCCTGTTTCACTTAAATTGTATAATGGTAACTCAAAGCACCTTGTGTGCATATGGGATGATCAGTGGGATACTCTTATGTCAAATCAGTGTAATATTAATAAATAATGATGAGAATGAAGTACTGAAGCTAACTGTTACAGCACTGAAAGTTCATGAAGTTGTCTTCTATGCGTGTATCTTGTTAAATTTTAAGTAAAAAAAAGTTCAGATTGTGCAAGAGAAAACTGTCCAAGGGAAGTCTGAGATATGAAATGCTGTTTTATAAAATTAGTTAACCTTTAGTACTTACAAAAAAAAAAAAAAAAAAAAACGCAC
>NW_008630382.1:506-2724 GCF_000691845.1 Merops nubicus
AAAAAAAAAAGGATAGAAAAATATTAATAATTTTGTCAAACATTTTTTGTCTCAATTTACACAGTCTCTGAGGTGAACTAAATACAGCATTGCTTTGTAATTACATTTGTAACTTACATTATGGACTTTTTAAAAATGTTTTGCATAAAAATAGCAATATTATTTTGAGTAATTAATATTCCATATATATGTGAAACTGTACGTATGCATGACATAGTTCTAAATAGAATCTGTGTGAAAAAAGTGCTACTAAAGATAAAATCAGTGATAATTTAATTTATATTGCTGAATGTAGATTTAAAAATCCTTACAAGCATTTAGCAGATGCTACTGAGTTTTACAGAAAAGCCTGTAAACCTTATACCAGCATGAACTGCAGTACATTCTCTAGCCCTGAAAAAAAGTCAGTACATGACATTTTCATTACTTTTTTAAAATTATTTTTTTCTACTTTAATGGAAGTGTACAACTTAAAAACTATTATAACTTTTTCCCATTTATTAGAATTTAAATAAATTCCACTAAAATAAGGTTTAAAATAAGTTTTTTTGTTTAATGAAAAAAGCAGTATGTTAAATGATATGTTGATTGTTGTTCCACAGGAGTCATGACAGCAACAGACAGAAAACAATGGTTAGCTTGCAAAACAGTTTCCCAAGCTCTCGGGTTTCATCATACTACTTGTGCTACAGTATAGAAATACTTTGAATGTCTTTATAAAGGAATATTACCATAACAGACTTGTGATCAATGGAGGTTTAAGCTGTGGAATGATGATTGCAGAATCATAGAATCATTTAGATTGGAAAAGACCTTTAAGATCATTGACTACAACCATTAATCTAGCACTGCCAAGTCCACCACTATATCATGTCCTTAACTGTCACATCTACATATCTTTTCTATACCTCCAGGGATGGTGACTCCACCGCTCCCATGGGCAGCCTGTTCCAATTCTTAACAACCCTTTCTGCAAAGAAATTTTTCCTAATATCCAGCCTAAACCTCCCCTGGCACAACTTGAGGCCATTTCTTCTTGTCTTACTGCTTGCTACATGGGAGAACAAGTTGACCCCTCACCTCGCTACAATCTCCTTTCAGATAGTCTCCTTTCTCCAGGCTAAACAACCCTAGTTCCCTCAGCCACTCCTCATAAGACTTGTGCTCTACAGCCTTCCCCAGCTTCATTGCCCATCTTTGGACATGCTCCAACACCTCAGTGTCCTTCCTGTAGCAAGTTTAAGTTTTGCACGAGCTTATGTACAACAATTTTCATACCTGTCAGGAACCATTAACATTTAAGTAGGGTGATGCAACTCAGACTAATCACTGCAGAGTTTCTGATTCGGCCATTCAGCAAGGAAAAGGAAGAACTAGACCAAAGAGAGAGGCAGTGGTATCCATGCCCTCTATTTTCTTCTTTCCTGTGACTAAGAAGCTGATACATAACAAGGTATGGTACACATAAAAAAAAAAATAAAATCTAGAAAAATGGTAGAGCTAAGAATTTATTTGATACCTCTGCTTCTTTGAAGATTTCTTTAACCATAAGATGCCCCACATTTTGACTTTGAAAATCACACAAACACAGAATCACCAAATTACAGAATGGTAGGGGTTGTAAGGGACCTCTGAAGATCATCTAGTCCAAATCCCCTGCCAAAGCAAGTTTACCTAGGGCAGTTTGCATAGGAACACGTCTGTGTGTGTTTTGAAAGTTTCCAGAGAAGGAGAATCCACAACTTCTCTGGCAAGCCTGTTCCAGAGCTCTGTCACCTGTTACCTACAGGTAATAAAATCTGCTACTGACACACCAATGACTATTCTGTTACATGGTGACTTCTAAGATTCTGACATTTGCTTTTGTTCTCCACTGGCAGGAAAGCAGACGTCCTTGCAGAGCACAATATCAGATTGATGTCCAGCACAAATCACCAGCATTCAGTATGGTGTGAGTGCTCTTGCCCTTTGTGAAAACTGTGAAAACTTTACCAGGAAAAATTACATCTCTGGGAAACACACTAGAGGTGATAAAATTGCCATTCAACACAGGTATTTTGGCTAATTCTTTATTAAAGGAGAACAAGCACTTCTGGACACTTTGGAAACGTCTTTTTGGTAGTTAACCCAAACACAAGCAGAAAAGGATACACATCAGAGAGTAACGGATTAATGTTTTGTACTGGTTTGGGGGGGAGGGAGGGGTGGCTGGGATTGT
>NW_008630383.1:0-18533 GCF_000691845.1 Merops nubicus
TAAAAGTGGTTTAAACCACCACATACATAAATGACTTTTTCATTTAAATGTCCAGATCATTGAACTCTGCCTGTTTAAATAGTGGTCATCTCTCTTGTTATACTAGTCTAGGACAGAAATTGGAGCATTGTCTTTATTTGAGGTACTGTCTCGTGTTACCCCCTACTGATCTCTTCTCCTCCTGCCAGAAAATCAGCCACCATTTCCTCCCTCTGTGAGCAACCACCCATTACTAGCCTGTGAAGGTAATATCACGTTGTATAGGAATGTATTGTTACCTGGAAAATAGCCTAGCAAGCCCTCATTAACCCTCCAAAGTTGCAGCCAGCTCTGCCTCAGGTCCAGATACAGAGCAGCTCTCCCATCCCTGTAACCCGAGAACACGCAGCCAGCACTAGCTGGCTTTGGTAGCTCACCTTACAGCTAGCATTTGGCAATACATCACCTTCTGAACAAAGCCAAGACAGTAATTTCTTTTGTGTTAAATCCACAGATCTATAAGGCAAATCCACTCTTTTGAGACACACTGATTCTGGCCGACTTCTGTTCCTTCCTAATTTGAACTTATCTCAACATGCAGCAGCCTTCATCTCCAATTCAGTTCAGTGTCCAGTTCCTTCCACAAGGTTCTTGCAGCTAGGATCAGTCCATGAGATGTAACTACTGGGACCCCCTTGTTGCAGGGGGTGATCCTGTGTCACAAGACAGTGGCCAAGTCACCTACTAGATTGTAGTGGTAAGAAGACCTTCCACAGATTTTCCCTGGTCCTGGGTAGGCTGTTGAGTGACTCCTGCCTCAGTTCATCCTTCCTGGTCTCCAGCTATCCACACAGCAGCTACTACTTTGGGAATGGGTTTTCTAGGGCTAGTGTGACTAGGTCTCTGGTGGCAAGGAGCACCTCCACGCAGTGAAGCCCCCTGGCATGTACAACTATATGCTTGTACATGCACTTGGCCATGTCATGATGCACAGGTGGCCACCAAGGCTCCAGATGCAGAGCTCACTACATCTTTTCTGTTCTCTCTACTCTGTCTGTGAGCTGTGTGCTCAAGTGGGCACGTCTTGAGATAACTGGCAAATAAGCCCACCTTCCGCACCACCAACAATGGAAAAAAAAACACTCCTGACCGACTTGATTCAATACTCCTGGGCATCACTGACCTTAAATCAATATAGAAAAATGAGGCAAACAAAGTTTTATCTTAGTTTGTATGTACATAAAAAAAATGATGAAAACTTTTGGTCTGGGGCTGCCCCTTAGTGTCTTACTGAAGAACTGCTGCTTCCAGATCTCATGCTAGCGACGAGTACTACCAAAGGTGCAGCGCCTAAGGGAGACAGACTCCCACCCAACTGCTCCAGGACAGGCACAGACGTTTTACCACTGCATTACTACAGCAAGCTCTGTGTGAGGGTCTGCATTACCAACAACAAGACAAACGAGAAGTAGTGTAATTACAAATTACAGAAATATCCATTGACCGCAGCTTGTTAGCTAGAGCTATAAAGACTGCAGAGAATTTAAGTGCTTAAAACAGGTCAGTGCTAAAGTAACGGGACTAAGGCAACATGCTTTGCTGAATTCAGTCTATATATCCCACTAACGGCCCTTAATAATGCATCCCGAACTTACCACCTGCCGTGGCAAAAAGAAAGTTCGGAAGCGTCTGAGGCAAATGTAATTGTTTGGAGCATAAATGGAAGAACAGACCAGGATGATGTGACTCTTCCAGAGCTGTTACAGGTGCAGTCTGCAAATAGGCACCATTTCTTGTTCAATTGCAATGTGACCAAGAAGCCTGGAGAGGGCACTGACGGCCAGTAGATGGTCAGGGTATAGACAGCGCTTAAAGAAGACAAGGCCATAGCAGAAAACAAATATTTTGCAGATATTTTCACTGTGGTGGAACTTGGGAGATGTTCCCACAGGATGGAGAAAGGGACGTGCTGAAGTATGTGTCTCAGGATGAAGTGTTGGTAGAAGATGTTGTAGGGCCGATCCTCAAAACAAGCTGTAACAAGCCAGGACTGGATGGTGTCCACTCTGGGGCTCTAGAGGAACTTGACGCGGATGAATGATGGGAGCCACTGTCTGAAATCTGCCTTAGGACCATAGCACAAAAACCTAGCAGGTACAATGGTAAGTGGAAATGTACCAGGCAATATCCAAAGAGCTGCTGAACACTGTCTGCTGCCCATATTGGATAAAGAGTTAGAGACCAGCCTGCAAACTGGATGGGTGGGAACATGGCTAAAAACAGTACACTGTGGGAAAGTAAAGAGGAGTAATAGAGCAAATCTACTGGTATTCCTGGAAGGAGTCCATGATGATGAAACCTCCCTGATTACTGTCCACCTTGTTCCCAGACAGCATCCCTCACTCTCAAAGAAACTAGGCTGCCATGGGATATAATGAAAAGAAAGAATAAATTATTGTGTTTTACAGCTGAACAGACACCGTCAATGGAGTCCCACATGTATCTGTCCTTCAGCTATTTGACATACTTATCATCAGGGATCTGTAAAAGGGATAAAGGTTTGGGGTTTTTTTGTTGCTATAAATCTATACAGGGAGAGGAAATACAAGTCCAGCTGTGAAGAACACAGACGGACCTTATGGAACTAAGTGATAGTGTCAGATAAGTTCAGCATAGAAAACCATAAAGTGACAAGAGGAAAATCAGGGGTTTTGCACACAGCTATGAGCTTTGAGCTGACTATAATGATTCATGAATGAGATCTTTGGGTTACTGCAAGCAAAAATGTTGGTCCAGTAAGACTCTGAAAACAAACAACTTTAGGAAAGAAATAGAAATCAGAAAAAAAAATGGAAGTGCTTTTATGCCACAACATAAGTCCAAGGGAAGCCCACTTCTTCAATATCGTGGTGGTCCTCCTACCTTCATCTTAGAAACAGTATGTCAGGACTACAAGAGATATGGAGACGAGCAGCAAATGAGCAGCTTCTGTGTTAGAACCAGCTTAAACACACAAGGTGTCTCAGTCTGCACAAGAACATCACTGGGGGTGTGAAGGAAGCCTGCACACCTGAGAGTGGCACAGAGAAGCTAAGAAGTAATTAATAATTCATGGTTTTTTCCAATATAAAAATAATAAGAAAAAACAAACCAAACTAAACCAAAAACCCCAACATAGTTCAAAACAAGCAGAAGAATGTTTTTAAACTGTTGAACTGCTTGCTGTGACAAATTCCTGGGAAATACTTACTGAGAGCTACTAAATACAAAAGCTTCTGTCATGAAGACACCTCCAAAATCCAAATCACAGAGAACTAGGTTAATATTCAGGGGAAGTGCCAACCTCACCCCACTTCAGTCCTCTTTCCTAGACACCTGCATCAGTCACTGTTCCTAATAGGTTACTAGATGAGAACTAGCTTTTGCCTGTCCTGAAAAGCCAGTTATATTCTTATGTTACCTGAAAAACAATAACTCCCAACAATGATGTTGGACCAGCAATTCTGACAGCCTTTGCTTTCCTAGAGGACTGTGTGGTTTAAATGACTGTCCCAGTAATAGTGGAATAGGGAGAAAATGTGTATGTTCAAGGTAGACAAAACATTGATTTCCAGGATAAGGCTATGGGAAAGAAAAACTCTGAAAGCAGAAAGTGCTTGCAGTGCTCCCTGGATGTTCTCATGGCTATTACAGCTGCAGCTGCTCTAGGAAAGTGAATTTTTTATGATACTAGGAATGGAGCTGGACCAACACTACAGAAACAATGTATGTCTCAGCAGGAGCCAGCCTGACTGTTAAAGGCTGATGTAAATTAAGAGCCAGAGCCAGATGTTGTTAAGCCACGATTGATTTAATTGTCTTTAAAAGACGAGGAAATTAGGTGGTTGTTCCAAGTTTAATGAACACCATAAATGGCTCAGAGACGTGTTGAGATGGTAGGAGGAACAGAGAAAGCCAATGGGGATAATTTCCTCTTCATACTTTAGAGTTTACTTAGAATTTGGGCTGTTTCTCTCTTTGAAGGAGAAATTAAGCATATACTCTGCTCTGCAGATACACTCAGGTGTACAAGCAAGATACATCATCCTGTTGTGGTGCCTCCATCCCTACCTTTGCAGGGCAGTAGCAGGAGCTCCTGGCTCTACCAGCCCTGGCAGGTACCTTGCTCAAGTGTTTGGCCAGCAGTGGGGTTCGTGTCAAACACCGTGAGGGCCCCATGGGCTTCATGTTAGTCTTCTGGCTCACACCCTGGTTACATACCCTCCTGTCTCATATGACAGTCCTGTGCCACCTGGCGTGTCAGGTGCCGAGAGGCTAGATATAAGCTTGGCATGGTGATAGAGAGTATGTTTGTGCTTGTGTTCATGGACACAGCTCAAACAACAGCAAAATCAATTCTCCAGGCTTTGCCAGTGTTGCTGTGGAGACTTGTCCTGATCCCTCTGTTCTACCTCTTCTTACTGCTTTTATACTTGTGCCACCTTTCAGTGCCTGCATTTGCCTGAAGGAACTCCCTCAGCTCTGGCTGACCTCACCAGTTCTCACTCTGCAGCATGAGGTTCTTTTATGAGATTGTGCAGCATTTCCTACAAGCTTGCTACGGGAAGCCTGTTTTTAGTGGCTAACCAGTTAGCTCACTTTCAAGTTCTCTATATTAGATGCACAGAAATAGTCTGAATGGAACTGGTTCAGCAAACTCCTCTAGTGCATAAAACCATAGACAATGGAAGAGAAGAAGTAAACACAAATGACTGCATAACTATCAACCAATACACATAATGGTTGAAGTATCTTACCAAAATCTTGAAATATATTGGAACAAAATCACCAAAGTGAGTCAAAATGGGTGAGTAAAAGTTTTGACAGATAGAAAGCCCACCAAGCAATTATCTGCTTTGTCTATGTGCCAATAAAAATAGTCATCATGTCTGCTGTGGGAAAACAGCAATTGTGCACAAATTCACTTAGAAATTTATTGCTTTGTTGCCTTCTGAAAGGATGAGTAATGTTTTATTGCTCTTACCCCATTTTCCAAGTACCCCGATAACAAAGCTTTGAAAGAACTAATGTAACATTCACAGAGCTTCCTTCTCATCACCTCCCAGCCATGCCAAACAATATTCCACCTTTGATCAGTGGGTCTTCTCTTTATTTCAAAGGGCCACGTGACACTGACTAAACCCTTTCTCAGCTACAGAATGTTGCACAGGTTGCATTCAAACTCTCTGATTCCAGTGAGCTTTCTACACTTATTATCCCTAAGAGTTTAATAACATTCATATTTTACCTTCTGAGAGGCATATATCTCTGTGGAAAGGAACTGCTTCATAATCAGAACTATATGAATTTCTGTTATTTCCTTTTCACATATTTGACCCAAGACCCTGAGATATGAAAAGAATGTCGGTGACCAATATCATGTACAACATTTTTAAATTTTAGCTTTTCTTTCCTCTGCAAGTATTTTTCTACCTTTTTTTTGCAGTGATTTTAGAGTGATATCAGATTTTACCTTTAAGGAAAGATTTTCCCAAACTAAGTCTTTTGCCACTGTTTAGAGGTTGTTTAAAAGTTTGTCTTTCGAACCTTTAAAAGTTTGTTTCTCTGGTATTTCCAGAGAAAGCAGTACAATACATTGACATAAATGCTAAGGCTGGTGTTAAATGAGATTTCAGATATACCTTTGGTAATACAAAGCATTGCCATCCCCAAACTAAAAAGCATGATGATATTACCATCCTTCCTTGCTTTCTTTTTCTGGAGAGTTTTTCTTTCTTGGAGTAATTGGCAGATACAAAAGACTGGCAGGTTCTCAGGAGCAGGTACATAGTACCATCTTGTTTCAATTGTGTTGAGCTGGTTGTTTATACATGTTCAATTTGGTACATAAGTGTGAGTATCCTTGTTTTCAGGTAGAAAGAAGCAGTCTCAAACACCTGGGGCTGTTAAGACTCCTTGGAGTCTTACTGTGGCATAAGTATGGCAAAAACTGTATCAGTAGTAATCACAGTCTTAACTGTAAGCCCTTTAATTATAGTACTTTTATTAATTACATGCACATGTTGTGTCTTCTAGTGGTCATTGAAACAAGAAGTATAACAAGCATTGATGTCTTTTATTCTAAGAGTTATCTAAGCCAAATTATGCCAGGTACAGAGCAAATGAACAATTACTTTCTAAAAACCAAAATTACAGACAATGTTGACACAGGGAAAGCCCCAGGGAAAGCCCCTAAACAATTATATTATAAAGTAACTAGATTTTATTTTTTTTATCAGCCCCCTGAGTCCAGGCATTCCCCATTATTCATTCTTCATTTCACTGTCAAAAGAATTTTGCATTAAAATGAAAGACAGATGTTTTCACCATCTCCTCCAACAATACAGCCTCACTGATGGGCCAGGTCCAATACTCTCAGCTGTTTCTGACTCACCTGACATGATGAGTTGCAGCATCAGTCCAGTAGTCCACCAGTCCTGCCTTTTAATACCCAACAGAAGTGCACTTGCAGCATCTTGCAAGAGTATTACAATTTCTCACGTAGGAAGAGGAAGGGTTGGTAAAAAATGGTACAAATGGGTCTCTTTCTTTTCTCCAAGGGTGGAGAAGATTCATTCCTTAATTAAGAAATACATTTATTTCTTAGCTGAGTTCACTGTTGTGGAGTGACCTGAGTCACCACCTTCACCAGCACAAAGTTATTTGTAGCTACAATGGCCTTAGTAAACATGCATTAAGTTGCAGCCCGACATTTGTAGGTAAAGCAACATTTCCATGATGGCAAACTTCACATGGGCTCAGATGCTGCAAAAATAATGGAAAAAAAATCAGCTATTGCTGACAATAAACTTCTGTATCTCAAACCATTTCAGAAGCCTGGGGATTACAGGAGATAAACAACAACACTTCCTGTTCAGATATGATTATGCTTGGGAGACTTCGTTTTAACTCTGGTTTAGAGCCAAGAAAAATGAAGGAGACTGGAAGATATTGTGAGAATATCCTGCTTCAAAAGATACTCTCCAGGAGCCTCTTATCTCTTATTAGCAATCTGCTTCACTGATCCCAAGCTTAGCAGGGATATTTAATACCATCTGTTAGGTCCTTCTCTTTCTCTACCATCAGATATGTGTGTGGTTTTGAAATGGGGAATTACAAAACTATTTGCAGAGCTCAGGGAAACGTGGATTAAGTCTTTCCCATTTGTGGTAAGGGAATTGTGCAGTAACAACTACAAACAGAAGAGGGAGCCGTTAATCACAATACCAGCTCTTTTTGCAGTGTTTCAGCAGATGAAAAAAAAAACGTGTTTCTATATGTAATTTTTTTCCCCCAGCTGATTAATAGTCTTTGGCCAGTGCCTGAATACCGCTGATGTCCCTGGGCTTGGGCAGACAGCTGTGTTGGTAGGCGACACACACCTCTGCCCCTTAGCTGGGAAGCCATGATCCTGTGTCACACTCCATGCCCTCTGCCTGCTGAGGAGGTAGCATTTCCCTCTACTCCAAGTCTCCTGAAGGAGATTAACATGCAAAAGTGAAGATGTGAATTCAAGTAGGATGTTACACTCCAAGGAAGCCCCAAGAGCTAAGGAGATACATGCATCTCCAACTTTAATGCAGCCACTTTGACGCCTCATGTAAGTGACGAGGAAGTGGAGGCTCCAGGAGAAAGCAGGAAGGCTGCTCAGTGAGACGTGCTGAACTACCCTCCACAGGTATCTATCTACCCATATAGGATCCTTAGATACCAAAACCTTGACTCCCCTCCAAAGTCCAAATTAACTGTGAGAAGCTCTCTCTCCTCTGAAAAGGGAATTAACTACCCAGCACAGAGGCACCATGAGTTTATGCCAAGGGAAACTGCAGTAGCTGGCATAGGATACATGCCATGGGCACAGTACAGTGACCCCACTAAGCAGACAAGTCCCCTGAATGATCTTCAGGCCATAGTGCCCTGGGGAGCCCTTGTTCTTCCTGATAACATCTGACAGGTCTGGTTTGGTGTCTCTGGGTGCCTGCCACCAGCAGTGACTTTTGGGTTGGTATTCATACCAAACATTGTTTAAACTTAAGCCACACACAGAAGACAAAAGTTGCCTAAAACAACAGGGCTGCAGACATCGCTCTTATCTAAAGCCCTGCTATCCCACTTCGAGGTGTAGACAGTGGAAGCTATGACCTTAGCAGAGTCAGGCACTGCCATTTCCCTGCTTCTGGTAGCATCTCCTCATCCACATCCTGCCATAACGTGGTTACCAAAGTGAAGCTGCATACTCCTCCCTGGCCCCTGTCACCTTTCCTTCTCCAGCCCCTTCTTGGCTTCTGCAGCAGAACTTAATTCTGCAGAGCTCACCCTGCTCTGAGTTTTGTGGATGCTGGACCCAGCTATACAGCTCTCAGTAGCAAACCTGAACAAAGCCATCTGCACTCTCTGGAGACATCAGACCAAAGAGTCCCTGATGAACAGTTTACCAGCCACCACTTTTTGAGAGCTCCTTTGTCCTCCACGTCACTGGCCCTGCTAACCAAAACTTCACACTGCAGGACTCTGGGAGCTGACTGAGACTCCTCGGTCTTGTCTACTTGCCCAGAGTGTGGCAGCAATTTGGACATTTAGTGAGGATTCTGTTACAGGTTACTATTGTAGTATTCATCGCTCTACCTATTTAACTACATGTAGTGACATAGGGAACTTCCAGGCAACCAGCTGAACACACATAGCAGTCTTCCTAAATTATGACAGGGCAGTGCTGTAATTTGCCTTTTAGCACTGCACCTTACCATCAAATCACTCTCACAGCAATGTGAGCTCCACTCCAGCTCACAGATAGCATCACCGCAATACAGCCACCTGCAATGCTTCCAGTTGTACTCCTGAAGTTAACGGAAGGACATTAGCAACTTTGACCAAAAGCAGGCAACTTCATTTGAATGTGATACAGCATCACTTGCCTCCAGCATGTTCTGAATTAGTGTAAAGACTTGCCCTCTATATTTTTACACTGTGAACAGTGTCACTCAGTTCACCCGCACACAGAAAGCCAGACAGGTTTGTCTGACTGGGATTTGCAGCTGAAATGTCAAGGGGTCATGATGTGTCAGACTGGAAGTATGCGCTAGTCTTGAGTCACTGCCAGCTAAATCCAGCAAGCACCAGAGCATGGTGTTCCCTCCCTGGCTGACACTGCTGTTTTGACTCAGTAATTGCTTTTTGTGTTTTCTTCATACTCCCCACTCCCCCCCCCCATTTTTTGTAAATGCACGACACAGAAGACTCTTTGTCACTGTCAAGAAACTCCCTTTACCTACTGCATCTTTTTTTTTGTGGGTATGTGTTCTACAGTTAATTTTTTCCTTAATTTTATCTTATTCAGTGGGTAAGCCTCTCCAAACAAGGAGTGTACCCTTTGTTTTCCCATTCTAAATGACTCTGTTTTCCCAAGTGCTCAGAAATACAAACACAGGACCCATGCAAAGGGTCTCTACCTGCCCACATCCCGCAGTTCACAGGAATATGTGGCAGCACAGTTCCCATTGCAGACATTCAGCCAGGGGAAGCACAGGCTCAGCTGCTGAGCTACAGCACCAGGAGTACATACTGTCCTGAATTCAGGTTCAGTGTGAAGAAAACACGAATGCTGACAGCATTCCTCACTGCATCACATCCATGCATCATTTCCCTCCAGCAGCTGAAGTCTCACAAGTGCTGTAATGGGAGGAGAAATCAAATAAACTGCACTAAAGGTTCAATCTCAAACATGCAGAACACTCAGTTCCCAGATATTTGCTTCTTGAAGGTGAGGCACAAAGCCAGAGTGCAGCTACCAAAGCACATGTAGCAACAGTGAGACATCCACTCATGTACCAGGCCATGCGTATTCTCAACCAGAGCACTCGTCAATTCATGCATGCAAGATTTGGCAATTAAATTCTTGCCAACCTTAAGAATTACTATGTGCTGATTTTCAGAACTACCATAAAATATAAAATATAGGCAACATCCCTCTTGTGCACTGTTTCTACAAGAGCTTTCTGCATTAACTGACACATCACGGGGCTGCAATACCTGGAGGTGACCAACTGGTAGAGCTGGAAGTCGTTACTAGGGCATTTCTTTTAACTCTCAAATACAGACTGCTCAGATGTAGGTTTTTCTCCTATACTTTGTTGTCTTGCATCATTACACAAGTGCTCATCAGTGCTTATTACTGCATACTATTAACAACTTCCAAATAAACAAATGAACAAGGCTTACTCCACGTGATGAGTGTGCTACCAGCGAACTGCATTGGGAAGGCATTCCAAATGCAGACACAGCTTTAGCAGCAGGACTGTGCTTTACAATCACTGTAATAATGCCATGGAGACCAGGTGGAACAGGTTTTACCAGCAAAGGTGCAGTCTCTGGGTTACAGCTATGTTAGGGCTCTTGCTGACATGACTCTGGTGATCAGAGATTGCAGTGGGTCTTTCCTGCGGGTGTTCTATGTCGCGGCAAAGTGCAACACCCAGGTGAGCATTAATCCAGCACAGGTAGCTCACAGCACTCAACAGCTGGCAGCATATGTGACGGGGAATAGGGTACCCAGAGAGATGGGAGTGGACACATTTTAACCATCTTTGGATTTGGAAATGCAACCTCTACATTGAAGCATAGACACTGGAGCTTGTCTCTGACAGAATTCCGTCAGTGATAATCCCAGGTAGACCTTGATACCTTTGAGAAGGCTCTGTTCTGGTGCTCGCACCACATGAGCAATCCCGGGCAGTTTATGAATTCTGTTGCAGCTGTGAACCTGCCTACTTCAGATATATCTTGCTCCCTTTCCTGGCCACCAGAGAGACAACCTGGGAAGCTGGTTGCCCACACACTTCAATGACTATGAAGCCCATCACACAAGTTAGCAGAGGATCAGTGGGGCCTTATGGACCCAAGGGAGTTATGACGGCATCTCTGTACAGCACTCAATGCACCCTGCACAATCACTAGGGTTTTTTTCTCCATTATCTGAAGCATCTCCACCTCATCTGGCCTAGATGACTGAGAGCTATGTAGGCAGCCTGTTGTACTGGTTCTGCCAGCAAACAGTGCCTGCAGAATGTTTATCTGCAAGCCTACAGAAAGGTTATCACTCCTGAGAAAAAAATGTAGGTAACATACTCTCCTGTCTGGTTTTGAATCACCATGACCATGACTACTGTGTTCATGCTGAATTTAACAGTGATGCTGTATATTAGCCATGTTCAAGCTGTCTGTGACAGATCAGACACACCTGTAATAAAAGTCAGATTCCAAAGGGCTGTTCTGGTAGGTAGGCATTTGAAGAGCTGGGGTTTAAACCCCCAGGCCTAAATGAGGGTTGGCATACGGATGATGTCCACAACCAGGCAAGGAAGACCCTTCTGACTGGTTTTCACCCAGGGTCTGGACAGCCTTGGGTGGAAACTGATTGGGAGATCACCACCAGCTGCCCCCACCTTCCACATTAACTTGAAGGTGGGGCAAGAAGCCACCTCTATACGAGCTGACTCTGATGGCAGTGTAGTTGGGAGGTCTGTCTACTTGGTGCATGTGTTCTGTGGGGATTCTGGTTGTTGAAAGGGCTTCCTGACTCTGCATGGCAAGTGGAGTTCCCAGGACAGTGGGACAGTATCACGAGTCTCTCTCTGGGAAGCTTTCATGTAACTGGACCCCGTGCCTGGCTAATTCCATCTCCCATGGCATGGTTCCTGACTCAGCTCGCTCCCTTCTTCACACAATGTGCTGTGAGTGAGTGCATTGATTTGTTCCTCCCTCTGGTTGCCCAGCACTTGAGATCTCTGGTGTGTGATGTGGGAGCAGAGGGAGGAGTTTGGCTGCTGGTTTGTCTGTTAATGTTATCATTGCAGGAAAGCATTATACTGTTTTATTCCCAGGACAACTACATGTCTGGACATGTGCCACGTATCTTTGGTCACCCCACCCCAGTTAGACAAAATGAATGCTCATCTTGGTGGGCCTAGAGGTCTCAGAAAAAAAATCAGCAACAAAACAGCTGAATTAGTAACAGAGTGCGTTACCTCTTGCCAAAATTACACCTGAATACTGGGAGCCAATACTGTAAAGAACAATTAAAGGAAGGTTCTGAGGTGTGCAGGGAAATATGATCCTGTGAGCTCAGTACTGAGTAATTAATGGTCTAAGGGACATCATTAAGGAACTTCTGGACCCTTCTGGGAAAAGACACCATGGTATTTTTTAAGAAAAATTCTGGGCTTAACAGCTTCCTGGAGTTCTTGGAAGCTGCCAGATGCACATGGAGATAAGGGTGATCCAGCAGATCCAGTCTACCTGGATTTCAAAAAGGCATTTGAAAAAATTCTTCATCAAAGGCTTTCAACTAAAACCGGCTAGCCATGGAATAAAAGGGAAGGTCCTCCTATGCAAAAATAACTGATTACAACAAAAGATAAAGAAACTGGTTGGTTTCCACAATCCCAGTTACTTTCCAGTGTGGTGCCAGACCTGCATTGTTTTGTATACAAATGCTCTGAAGAGGGTAGAGCAGTGAGGAACAAAAGTTTGCTGGTAACAGAGAGTTAGTCACGGCAGTAAGGACTTAGGCAGGTTGCAAACAACTGCAAAAGAACCTTGTAAGACTCACTGAGCACTGAACTGGTGGACGAATTGAATATAAATAAAGTGAGGTGCATGAGGGAAAAACATCCTGGCTTGATATACAGAACTATGGATGCAGAATTACTGTAGTCACTCAGGAGGCAGATTTAGTTACGAGTGGCTGCATGAAAACATCAACTCAATACTCAGGAGCATAAAAAAAAAATTGAATGTTAGTGGCTATTGGGGAAATAACAGGGAACAGAAGTCATCACTGTACCATCCATGGCTTGAATACTGTGTGTAGCTTGGTGACCGTGTATGGGAATGGGAAGGTTTCAGAGAAAGGAAAGATTATTATGTGTTGCATAGTGGCTCTACTGGAAGGACTGAATTGTCTAGGACTCCTGAACCTGGAAAGCAGCTGAGAGAAATGGAATAGGATACTGACCTACAGAATTGTAAGTGGTTGGAGAAGACAGTAAGGGACTAAGTCACATCCTCTTCTCCTTTAGGGACTAACTAGGGTCCAAGAAGTGACGATAGCAGATCCTGGTTCAAAGCAAATAAAGTGAGGCTGATTCTCACAGCAACCCCCAACAGGTGTTACTGATTAGACCAGCCAAATCAGACTTAAGGGTACTCTCATACTGAAAATAGCTTCATGCTGGGAGAGTACCGTGGGGCATAGGCTACATGCCTGCGCTGTTTTCACTTCTCCCTGGGCAGCCGCCTGTAACTTTTTTTTGTTGCTATTATGCAAGTTCTTTGAGTTACAGATGAGTCTTTCTCAGCCATAGCCTTCCTCACAGGTGCCGATGGACTTTGCTCCCTGAACCTTCATTTGTCTCCTTTCCTGAGTTTCAGAGCACTTTTCAACAGTTCTATAGCACAGCACTCACATGGTACAAAACAGCAGCTTCCCTGGCCACATCTGTGCATTTGGTATGTTGGTCAGGTGCCTTGCGAAGCAGTCCTACTCTTCTTTTGACACATCCCTTGACACCTTGCTATCTTGTTGACCTCCAAAGATACAGCTGAGATTACCCTGGCTGAGCTGGAGGGACCCATGGTTGAGCCAGCAAAGCCATTCCTGTGGTCATGGGTGGAGGCTTGCTCTGGTTAGGCAGAGGCTTTGCAGCTCCTGCGCTTCAATCTGCCTTCCAGTAGCAAGGTGGCGTCAGTGGTGAACGACAGTCTGACCTTCTCCCTTCTGCTGAGCCAAGGGCATGTCCAGCATACCAGTCAAACACTGCTCCAAGTCAAAAGTGAACTTTCATCTCTCCTCCTGGTTTAACTTTAACCCAGGACTGATCTAACCCACCCCAAGGTCACACATGCTTGTGGCAGTATGAGGGAACAGTGTGATAAAGCAGTCAGGGTAGGGGTGAGACTAGTCTACCTCTCTTAGCTGCAGCACATGCTTAAGCTGTTTGTGAGACCATGATGCTGTGCGACTCCGCAATGTGCTCATGGATGTTGCATTGATTATTTGTGTAGCATTGATTATTTTTGTAGCATCCAAGCCTTAAGTCAGCCATAGGTGAGGAGAATTTTTTGTATCTCTTGGTATTTGAGTTCCAAAGTTGGTACTGCTAAGGCTGAAGATGGAGCACCTTTACACCAGTCAAGCCCGCCTGAGGGTACATTCCCAAAATAAGCTAAGCAGCCAGCTCCACATACCTGGGCTGCATGTTCTTGCCCCATTGCTATCTGTTTGCACAGGCACACAACTGTCAACTTAAAAAATTGGTTCAAACTGATTAACAACCACCCTAGTCTATTTGCTCTGCTAACTTCAGCAAACTAGTTCATATTAAATTCAGGATGAGGATTTGTAATGCAACTACAGATGGGAAAAATTTCCCACAATTTGTCCTTGTTTCAAGGACAAATAAAAGAACAAAGCAAACCCATTTTTATAAAAGGTTCTTCCTCTTTATCTGCAGTTGTTTTAGTCTTCATTGCACTTGGGTTGCAGCAAAGAAAGATACACTTGCAGTATTGTATACCCAAAAGGTACGGAACTGGATACTTGATTAAATTCAGTTTTCTTCCCATCCTAACCACACAATTAGATCCAGGGGAAGATGCCTCTCCCTGCATCCTCCCTGCTCAAAACACAAACCCAAACCCAGATGGTATCACTAAAACAACAAAGGAAAGGCAAAAAGAAGATTAGCAGTCTCTATTATAAAAAGAAAATAGACATAAAGTATTTTTTCAGCTCCCAGTGAGCATAGTTTGAAGGATTAAGCTTCACTTAGATGACTGTGGGCTCCTTGAATAGTATTCTCCAAGTTTGTCACAGGTAGTACAACCTTTGTTTAAAATAAATAATTCTGTGGATTAGAACCTTTTCTCAAAAAGCTTCCAATACTGCTGCAGTAACATCTGTCTTGCTTGTGTCACTGGCAGACCTCTGCTCTTTCTGCAGGTGAGAGATGTAAGATTCTTCCTTGCCAACTGTTTTGTCAATCCATAGATAAAGAAGTGCTAGAAGCGAGAAGCAGTCAAGAGGATCAGTACTGCCCTTCACGTGAGCCGCAGTGCAGTGGTCTGACTGTTTGACAGTCCTCAACTCTGATTCCATCAATGATAGGAAAGGAAGAACAAAAAGTGAGAGTACAGATACAAACATTATTTGGTGTACTTCTGATTAAATAACAAGAAATAAATCTTGTCCCCCAACAGACTGGCTACATTAGGCACACCACTTTTCAGCAATTTTACAGTCACCCATGAATCATGAGCTATATCTTTGTAGTATTGTACAGACACAGACAAACAATTCATCATCTTTACAACACACAAGCTGTAACCCTTAGACTCCTGCAGAAGACAGGCAGTGCTGTGTTCACATGAACTGGACGCCCTCTCTTCATATTATTCACTAATGTATACAGACCAGGCTGTTCAGCAAGATCCAGGACATTCTCACACTCTGAGAGTCACATATAGACTTGGGGAAGAATTTCAGATGGCAGTTTGTGAGGGTAGTGCAAGCCCTTTTCCCCAAATCCTCCCAGTGAACTACGGTCTCTTATGTACATTTATTTTCCGGCAAAGATGCTGCATTACATCTTCAGTTCAGAAATGAGCAAATACTACCCTGCATTTTTTTTTTCAGGAATCAGGAAGAGCAAACTCTTTATGCTTGAGAAGCATTTGTTCTGCATAACCTGAAGTGCTGTAAACTCTCTGCTCCTCAATGAGACATTAGTTAATAAAAGTTGCTATTTTAGTTGGAAGCCTTAAATACCACCAAACACCCCACTTTCATGCTAAGTACCTCTTAAGTTAGTGGAAAAGACTGGGCAGATAAAAGGAGAGCTAACACTTAACCCTTGAGATGAAGGATTATTTTTAGTCTTAGTTTTTATTATGTACAGAGAAAAAAATAATCTCGTTACCAAAGTAGAGGGCGAACATGGAAACCAAAGAACAAGACAAGGGAAGGAATACACCAGCACACAGAAGAAAAAAAAATAAAATTAGGAATTATATAGATACTTATGGCCTTTAAAGCTGTACAAGACTGTTCAAATTCTTGCCGCAGTTCAATCCACTCCCTTCCTTATCCTCCATATTTGAAATGGTGAATATTTCCTACCAATATACCAGCTCTATGAGAGTACTTTTTGGACTCAGGGCTTTTCCATTTGCTTGTGTTTGTAGGGACCCAGCTGTGTCCTAGTATGAGATGGGTTACTTGGATGTAAGTTCAGTGTACAACTTGGTGAAACATATCAGGAGTGCAAGATCTGAAACAAAATGCATTGAAATTCTACCACCAAATATATCCCCATTAGCTTTTCAGAGCAAATGTGATTCCACACTCCTGAGTGGTGACAAATAACTCTGGGTGAGGGAAAAGGACTTGAGATACTTCAAAAAAACACTGGGGCTGAAGTTTGCTATCATGTTAATGTGTTTGTTTATATCCCATTGTTCCCCCAGCATTGTGAATCCTTTGGTTGTAGTTATTTGCTAATAAGGCAAGGGAAGAGTTGTGCTCTAATGAAATGCGTCATTAGGTAAATATTACTTCACTCATTTAGACTCTACAGCTACAACTGTCAGACTTCTAATTCACTGTCAGGAATAACATCTTTGTTACCTCAAGTCAGGCAAGTTAAGTACTCAACATTCTGAAGAGCATGTAAGAGCATAAAAGAAATGTGTTATAAACTCAACTCAAATGTGTTATAAAAACCCCATCTTATTTAGATATCTTAAAAAATACAAGGCACATTATATAAAAATCAAATAGCTATTCATCAAAACTGTTAAATATCCCCATTTAAGATCATGTTCTGGCAAGCATGAAGTAACAATGTATAATCTCAACTAACATTTTATCTCAGTGCTAGCTGATAAAGTTCAGCTTGTCAACTCAATAGGATAACGTTGCAGGTTTCTGCCATGTTATTATTTACAGCATGATAACTTGGTAAAAATGTGAAATTACCTCATACTAAAGATAATAAGCAGTCTACACCGAGATGGTGAAACGGATTCTCCTTTCTTTCTCTCTACAGTTTCAAATAACATTCACTGTAAGCAGGTACACAGAGCAAGGTCCTACATACACGATCTGTTTAGCTGTTTAATGAATTGCAGTTAAAGCCAAACAAACCAGATTTTTTTTCTGCTTATTAAATACACTAGCAAGATTACATAACATTCCAGTCACATTGTGGTTTTTAACACCTTTGATGTTGAACAAAAATGTCTTCAACCACAACTCACTTCCAGATCAGCAGCATTCTTGCAGGCCATCTGAAATGTCATGATTTTTGTTCCAGTCTAGCAGGAAGATTTATCTGCTTATGGTTTCTACACAGGGTAAGCAGCTGTCAGTTCCAAAATCCAGGCTTCAACGTATTTAAAAAGCAGAGATGTTTCTTCAGACTTTCTTGTACAAAATAACTCTCTTGTCACTTACATCCTTTCAGCTGTAGGAATACAAGTTCACTTTTCTAGGATTAAACTCAGTAGGTTGATTTAGTGGTCCCACTTGACTTCGAAGAGTAAGAATTTGACTTCTTGAGATTCCTGCTTGATGAGAGAGACACTTGCATCCTCCGTGTGGTTCGCACACTTCGACAAAGAAGAGCGTTTTTAAGGTTGTCTCTGAAGTCTTTTGAAATGTAATAATAGATGAATGGATCAATACAGCTGTTCAAGGTAGAAAGACACAGTGCAGTTATGTATGACACATACAGATAGCTCTGGTTGTAGGTTTTGAGGAGCAAATAGTGCACAACAAGCACCACATTGCTAGGTGTAAAACAAATGATGTACATGGACAGGACGGCGATAATAAGTTTGATTGCTCTTTTTCGTTTCTTCCCAGAGCTTACATCTGAGATGGAAGCATTCAGAGTCTTGATCATTAGTATGTAAGCAACAGCAGTGAGGAGAGCTGGGATTAAAAATAGTCCAATTGCAAGTGAGAGGAAATAACTGAACATATCATGAGCCAAAACATTTTCAGGCAATACATCGTGGCAGGTAGTGATGTTAAGATTTGAAATATACGCTGTCTGATTAACAAGATACAATGGAATGGTGCCCAGCAAAATCAGTATCCAGATAGCAAGGGAGACGACCAAGGCAATTTCAGATTTCTTTCTTGAATGCACTATGGGGTTCACTACAACCCAATACCGTTGCACACTGAGACATGTCATAAAAAGAATGGAACAGTACATATTTCCATAGAAAAATCCAACAAGTATTTTGCAGAGACCCTCACCAAATACCCAATTATTGCCATTTACATGATATGCAATCTTCAGGGGGAACCAGACAACAAAAAGAAGATCTGCCAATGCCAAGTTAACCATATAAATCACAGCTGGATGCTTCTTCTTTGTTCTGAAAAAAAAGACCCAGAGGGCCATGGCGTTGCTTGGCAAACCAATGATAAAGACAATGGTATAGACGAT
>NW_008630383.1:18546-19234 GCF_000691845.1 Merops nubicus
GCTTTCCTGTGAGGGCTTTTGCTGCAAATTCATCCACCTCATATAACTGTGCAGAGGCGTTATTTGTGTTTGGAACTTTCTGGCCAGCGAAACTTCTTCCTTTTGAACTGCTGGTTCCACTACTCTCTAAAATTAAAAAAAAAAGAAAAAAAGAAGGGAAAAAGATGTCGTTACTAAAGTAGAGATTTTTGTCCTTTTTGAAAATAAATGAGACGACATGATTTACTCTGAAGAATTAAAGAGCGCCTCATCAACAGAAAGATTAAGATTGGTTCTCAAACATTTTTTTCTCTTTTGTTTTATTACCCAAAAGACAACCTATATCCCCATTCAAGGATTGTATCAGCAATCAAAATGCTTTTCCACATTTCAATATCACCAGTGACATTAAAAATACCTTGCTAAAACAGCTGCCAGGTGCTCCTACCATCAGAACAGTTACAGTAGAAACTGCTTTCAGTACCCCAGGGCACCATTATCCTTTCACATGGCAGTGCCAGATTACCCAAGTGCTGGGACTCGTAACGCTTTGCAGCAGACTAACATAACTGCAGTACAAATTCCAGTTTTCAGTTTAGATGGCCCTATAACGGGGTAAGCAGTAAAAAAGAGCCTGCTGATCTCAGATGAGCTAAAAGTGAAGTCCAGAATGCAATGCCAAAACCTACGCACAAGTGATCTTTAGGGA
>NW_008630383.1:19244-23032 GCF_000691845.1 Merops nubicus
TGTCTTATGCTGTACCTGAATTGCAGCTTGAACAGACTTTATGTGTGAAAGTGCAACCAACCAGGCCATTCGTCCTTCCAGTTCAGGGCCAAGATGGTCAGGCAGCCTCTGCATTTCTACTCAGAAGTGCTAGGTGACAGAGCTGACAGCTATGGTTTTTTCATGTGTAAGACAGCTATCACTTCAAGTTTTGTTCCACCTCCTGGAGTCCCACAGGAACTTACAAAGCATACAGGCAAGCCAGCCATTCCTGACTGCTCTGTCTGCTACAACAGCATCCAGAGGGCTTCATTCAGAACCCCTCCAGACCCAACACAGTCCTCTTGTGCTAACTGGTAAAACTCTGCAGGCAGATACTGTCCATGAACCAGCACTGTTCCAAACAGTCAGATATCTACCAAGCTAAACTGTATGGATATGGAACTTGACTGTCTGTGGGAGAATAATTTTCAACCTTATTCCAGTTTCTATGATAATTTGTGTATTATTTCAGCCACAAAAAAAACCACCCCAAAACTGTAGTATAAAGGAGAGTCTTCTTGAGCAAGCAGGTTTGTGTACAACAAGCCATGAACAGTGTTGAAGGATGGCCCCCTTGTTGTTCAACAAAAAGTTTTGCTACAAATGCTTACACTTTGCATTTTAAAGTATAGGAAAAGAATTCTTGCACAAGAAATACATAAAGACACAACTATGTGAGTTTTCCAGTATAGATTCTCAAAGGTAGTACAACTGTAGGTAGCTGTTACTTTCAAATAATTACTGGAAAAGTCTGAGCCACAGTATTAACTTCTTGTCTAGACTGTGTGACCTCCTAAAGCAGTGCAGAGAAATGCAGCATACACTGCTGCTCTTCAGAGTTTTGAGTTGTTATCCTACCACCACTTAACAAGTATTTGACAAGTTCTAGGCATGCGGAGGCTTCACTGAAAAAACGAGGTGTAAGAAAACTTTTTGCCAGTCTGTTGACATGGACAAATCTTTGCAGTAGACTGCATGAAGTCTGAAGACCAATCTCTAAATTATACCAACAAAACAACACATCAAATGCCAGACATTTTGGCCTATAAGTGGTTTAAGTACAACAGAGCATTAATTATACAAATTCTGCTTTTAGAACTTCAAGCCACATGGTTATGTCAGCAAGCCTGCAAAATTTACTTGCATAATACAGAATTCCCAGGTTCCTAGATAGAGTTGTGAATAACAGAAGTCATAAAGCCAGCTTTAGGAACATAGCTTACATAGATACCAGATAATGTAAATGATCATTAGCTGAGCAATGCCTCTTTTCTCAGGATTCTAGCTCAGCAGAGAGAGATTGCGGAGGTGCTTGGAAGCAGACCCTTTATCCTAAACCAACAGCAGTTCTCAAGAGTACTGTAATAAAGCACAGTGTACAGTGCTGTGTTAAGCACGTGCCCAACAGCAAGTAGTTGATATTATCAAACTGCTGCACACTATTTGTATTCCATTCCAAAGACTTAAATTATTGTAGAAAACTGGAAGACCAAATGCTATCGCTTCATTCTTAATTACATTTTGTGATCAGCTATAAAGCAATGCTTTGCAATTGACATGCATAGGCTGGGTTGAAAAAAAACAACACCAAAAGTATTAGTGTGATACATCAGAGTAAGAGCTATAAAGTAAAATGATGGACACATCAACCACAGGCAACTCTTTGCATTGTAAGAGCAGCAGAACTGGGCCAAAGATTTGGTTTATTCTTATTTTGAAAACACAGTCAAGATTAGATGAGTGATTTCAGAGACCAAGTCTTGCTTTTATGCTGACTTTAAATAGTCCCAGCCTCAAAAGATCTGACAGTCACAGCTGAGGGCGTCGAGGCAATTCCAAGCACAAACACAGGCTGGGTGATGAGCGCATCGAGAGCAGCCCTGAGGAGACAGACTTGGGTGTCTTGATGTATGAAAGACTGAATATGAGACAACGTGTACTTGCAGCCCAGAGAGCCAACTGTATCCTAGGCTGCAAAAAGAAGTGTGGCCAAGAGGTGAAGGAAGGCGATTCTGCCCCTCCACTCCACTGGAGTGCTGTGTCCAGCCCTGTGACCCCAGCATATGGACCCTCTCAAGCAGGTCCAGAAGAGGGCCATGAAGATGATCGGGGGCTGGATCACCTCCTCTGCGAGGGAAGGCTGAGAGAGTTGGAGTTGTTGAGCCTGGAGAAGAGAAAGCTCCAAGGAGAACCCACCGTGGCCATTCAATATTTAAAGTAGGCCTATAGGAAAGATTGGGAAGGACTCTTATCAGGGAGTGTAGTGATAAGACAAGGGGTAATGGTTTCAAACTGAAAGGGGGTAGATTTAGATTAGATACAAGGAAGACATTTTTTATGATGAGAGTGGTTAGCCAGGGGAGCAGGCTGCCCAGAGAAGCACCCTTCCTGGAAGCATTAAAGGGCAGTCTGGATGGGGCATTGAGCAGCCCGATTTAGTGGAAGGTGTTCCTGCCCGTTGCAGCGGCGTTGGAACCAGAAAATCCTTAAGGCCCCTTCCAACCCAAACAGTTCTATGATACTCTGATGACTGCAGATACTAGGTAGCTTTTGTAAGCCCAGCTGGCGCCCGTAAAGGAAGCCAGTTCAGTGTCCGGTTTGTCTTTGCAGTTAACACTCCCTTACCAAGCAACCAATCCTTTGTTAGGTATGTGCATTTTCTACATCCTTTTCTTACTCTTTCAGTGCTTGCAGTTTTCCATAACAATTGAGTTCTTTTCCAAGGGAGTTTCACCTGCCTGACTCACACAGAGAGAATGCAGTTGTCTTACTAATCTGCCCACAGGGAAAAGCTTCCTTGGCATCACGGGAAAAACACACTCTTCTCCACAACAAAACTGTTTCAACACCTTTACCGTTTGTCCAGGAGATACAACCCACCACATACCAAAAAATTATGCCTACCCTGCAGACACAAAAGTGACAGCAGCACAGGGTACGCCAAATTAACTAGCTTAGGTCATGGTAGTAATACCCACACAGCACTACGATTAAGATGACCCTGGTTGTTGGATCTGCAGCCCCGATTCACCACGGACCCATAATGGCATTAGCCTGTTTGAAACCAGCCACAATAAACCCCTGGTTTATATACCTCTCACTTGGTTGGGATGGGATTACACTTCCGGCTTGTCTCACCACCGTCTTCCTTCAGAAAATCAAGCATCCAGCTAAAACTTTCAAGCACAATACTCCCCCACTCAATATGATTCCAAATTCCTCCTCCTGCCCTGGTCAGAAAATTAGGCTATCAGAAGGCAGTTTAATTCCAAAAACTCCACCCTGAACAAGATTTGCAGCTCTCTGGTGTCCATTCGTTGAGAAAACAGGGCCTACCATAAACTTAGCTTCAATATTAATACAATCTGTACACTATAATTTTTCTATGTAAATAAAACCAGGATGAACAAATACAGAAGGACATAAGTAGACACGGCAACCAGGTTACCATAAAAGGTTATGAAATACGAACATTAAGGCAGTGAGATATTAATATGAATGACTTTTCTTCCCCAAACAATACTTATGTCCAATGATCAAAAGAAAATCTACACAAAGATAAGAATGAGGATAAAAAACGACAACAACAAAAGAAACGCTAGCTTTTTAAGAGTTAGGGACAAAAGCGAGAACACGGTCTTTAAGGCTTTTTTTTTTCTGTTTATATAAAGCCTTTAGGTAGGATGCCAGCCGAGCACCAGATGAGGTACAGCAGCGATGCGGAGGCAGCGCGCTCCCACGGGCCTCCCCGCCGGCTCCGTGCGCCC
>NW_008630384.1:0-200 GCF_000691845.1 Merops nubicus
GAGGGGATTTTCTCCCGCCCAATCTGATGGAAACTGGAGGAAATCTCGATAAAACAGGCCGGCAGCGCTGTGGCCGCCTTTGCGTTGTTGTTCCCTTGGCGTTGGAGGCGCTACGTGGCTCCCGCCGCCCACAGAAAGGGTCTTTTATTGAATTTGTGGGGTTTTACCTCTGATGCCATCGCCTGATACAGCAGGTGGGG
>NW_008630384.1:377-7636 GCF_000691845.1 Merops nubicus
CAAAAACCAACGCTGCACGCTTTGGGGAAGCGCAGGCTAGGCAGGAAAGGACCTGAAGGCTTCCTGAGCAATCCTCTTTGGTCAGCTCTCAGGGTCGGGGCTGATGGTCCTGAGCACCCTGCTCTAGCTGGGGATACGTGGGAATTCTGAGGGAAAACATGGAAGACCTCCACAGAATTGTAGCGTATCTCAACTTGGAAGGGACCCATGAGGATCACTGAGTCCACCTGACCCTCAGAGGACCACCAAAAACTGGGCCAAGTGCCCCAAACCATGTTCAGAGTGTTTCTGAATTACAGAAGAAAATCCAAGGCTGGGTTCGTAGCTTCATAGTTTCAGAACGTGGTTAAAAGGCAGTTTGGTTCCACCTATGCTACCAATAAAATTTAGCATAATATTGCTTTATATGCAGTAGGATTTGTAGCACAGTCAGTCTCTAACCAACACATAAAATTTCAATATTAATGTATCTGTCTTCAGGGCTTGGGCCACTAGCGCTGCGGGATGGATTTGTACAACCACATTGTGTATTCCAGGGAAGCATCTGGCCACCAAGTGCTGGAGAAAAGTCCTTGTTAGGGATCAGGAATCCCTAAAAAGCTGAAATTTTTTTTTAAAAAAGCCTGAAAGCTCCAGCAGGTTCCACCATGCCATTGGTGGTGGGAGTGGGTTGAGGGTGGTGGGGGTAATGGGCTGACCACTCTGCTGGAACCCCACAGCAGTGAGGAGGGAAGGGAGAGCTCTGCCAGGGCAGCCTTTTGGGGAGAAAGCCCAAGGGATTGGCTGATTTGTCCAAACACAGGCATAAACCTTCTATAGTGGGAGGTGGCCCTGTCCATAGCAAAGGGGTTGGAACAAGATGATTTTTAAGGTCCCTTCCAACCCAGACCATCCTGTGATTCTATGACAATTCTGATACTTCTCCTGCATTCATGGATTTTATGAAACTTAGTGACTGGGAACGCTTTCCTCCCTGAGATAAAATGTGCCTAAAATACGTCAATGCCACATGTTATAAGCATTGATATCACTGCTCCTTGTTTTAACGAGGCAGAACACACGTGGCAGAGAAATTCAATCTCTGAAGCAGGAAGGGCTCAACCCTCAGGAGTCCTTGGGTGGGTGCAGAGTGAGGCGCCAAGGGATGAAACCAGCCCCATGCTCTGGTGTGGAGAATGTTGTGTGGCACAGACCCAGGGCACGATGGACAGCGAGGAAGAACATCACCCAGGTTCCTCTTTTGATTTCCATTTTCAAAAGGATCCCCTGCCTGTGGAGGGGGTGGGGAGCCTGGGGGCAGAGGGGAACTGTGGCAGAGTGCCCAGAGCCCCACCGGGCTCCCACCAGCTGCCTGGCTGCTGGCCCTGGGCTAGGACACAGTCCTGGGGACACTGGCTGGTGGACAGGAGGGAGAAAGGGGCTGTGCCAGCCTGAAGTGCTGGGGTCTGAACCCTGAACTGAGGTTGACACACAGATGACGCCCACAACCAGGCAGAGGATTCTGCACTAGCAGGAGAGACCTTCCTTTTGGTTTGCACTCCAGGCCTGGCCAACCTTGGGTGAAAACCAATTAGGAATTTAATGCCAGGTGCCCTGCCTTTAAAGCTAACAGCAGAAAGGCTGGTTCTGCCTGCAGTGAGAGAGGGAAAGGTGTTTGTGTTGTGGGTGTAGTGTGTGGGGCTCCCTGGCTGTCCATGGCCAGAAGAGTTTCTGGCAATGGTGGGACAGACACTGGAGATGTTAGGTAAGTAATGATGCTTTTCTTTGGCAGCTGATGTGGTGATTTCTGTGTGGTTGGACTGTTGGCTTGGTTTCCAGCTTGGCTTACTCCTCCCTTTACTACATTGTGCACCAAGAGTGAATATATCCATTTGTTTATCCCTCCTGTTGTTAGCCACATCATATCTTTCCTGTATTCTTTGGAATGGGGTGATAAAATCTGGCCTGTGTGCTTCCTCTTAATGGCCTTATCGTTCATATTGGGCCATGTAGCCAGCAAAAAAACAGCACAAAGAGTTCTGGTCCCCCCAGCTGGGGAAAAAATAATGAACTGGCTCCAAACCTGAGGTGCTGTGGTGTGGCTGGCTGAAGTGGGACAGGTTCCTTGATTCTTCACACCCTCCTCTATTTTTTGAATGTTTTTTCTTGTAAAAGGTGAGACTTCTAATGTACAAAATATGAAAAAAAATGCAATAAATAGCTCTAAGAAATAGTTAGGATTTGATGACAGCTGAAAGATATGTGGTATATCCTCAACTCCTGTAATATATATTTTCTTTAAAAAGGGCTTTATAATTTCTTCCTTGGCAACAGAGAGAGCAACTGTAAAGTGAAACAGCAAAGTACCAGTTGGGGTAACTTGACTTACTGGATTTTACCTACAAATTCAACAGCACTTGACTTTTAAAGGCATGATAAATAGCTGATACTATATATGGGGTTCTTTATTCTACATATGCTTTTTAAATTTTTTTTTTCCCTCTTTTCTGATGAATCCTGTTTGAATTTAGGCTGTTCCTGTTGCCACAAACTTTTCACTTTCAGTATGTTATAAACACATAGTTGTTGTGAGGGCAGTGAGGATCCTACAGAAGACTGCAGGTGTCCTCAGGTGCCAAGGTATTTAGACCTGCTTTGGTCAGTGGCCCCTTCTCAGTGTGTCAGTGGGGTGAAGTGGACAAGCTTTGCCTTTGGAAAGGAACTGGAGCAGCATCTCTGTACTGCATTCATCTCTGGGGCTTCTAACAAAAGACATGGACCTGTTGGAGAGGGTCCAGAGGAGGCCACGGAGATGATCTGACTGCTGGAACCCTCTGCTGAGAGAGTTGGGGTTGTTCAGATGGAGAAGAGAAGGCTCTGGAGGGACCTTCTGGTGGCCTGTCAGTGCTTCAAGGGGGCCTACAGGAAAGGTGGGGATGGACTCCTTACCAGGGAGTGTAGAGGTAGGATAAGGGGAAATTTAGACTAGAGAGTAGGAAGAATTTTTGACCCTGAGGGTGGTGAGCCCCTGGCCCAGGCTGCCCAGAGAGGTGGTCGCTGCCCCATCCCTGGAACCATCCCAGGGGAGGTTGGACCAAACTCTGAGCAACCTGCTCTAGCTGGGGATGTCCCTGCTCAGTGCAAAGGGGTGGGACAAGATGACCTTAAAGGTCCCTTCCAACCCAGAGTGTTCTGTGATTCTATGATTATCTGAATCCAGTTTCTAACCTAGATATGCCCCCTGAGATCAGACCTTGGTGAGCATTTCTAGCCTTCTGTGTGGCAGTGACTTTTCCAGGTGGGAGTTCAGAATAAAGCAGTTTTTGTTAAATTTGTAAGAGCCTGAAACAATTGTCATCAGACAGCAATAATTACCCTCAGAGAAACGATCTAAAGACAAATGATGCTCAAAAGGTAACTCTTAATTGCTTTATTGCTTATGTTCATGTGGAAAATAAGCTGGGAAATGAAGCCTGCTGATGCCAATGTGGTGGGTGAAATGAACAGAGAAGGAAGGAGAAGATGTGAAAAGTTGGGGGGGGAGGTGGGAAAGGAGAAACAAGGAGTAGGAAGAAAAAATGTCAGGACTAATGGGCAGCCTGGTCTGAAAGGATGTTCTTCAGCTGCATTTCTGTCCATTCCCCACTGCAACAGTAAGGCACTAAAGAAAGAATAGACACCAGCTCTGTTACCTTTTATATCCTCTGTGGTAAGGGTTTGATGCCCTCCACCCCCAGAACAAGTGTTCAGTCAGAGGTGGGTGTGACCAGCTCCCAGGGAGGACACGGATCTGGTGCCTGTCCTGCTGTAGCCCAGGGAACTGTCCCCTTGACTCTGCTGCTCCACGTTCCATCCCCTGTCAGCCAAATCCCAACATTTAGATCCAGGAGAGAGGCAGAAAACTGCTGTGATCCCTGCAGGTGCTTAGGGAACACACCCAGAACACAGAGATTTGTCTCAAGTAAATTGAGAGCTGGGGTTTATTTTGTGGTGTCCTGTAGATCTGGCCTCTGTTGGGGCTTGCACTGAAGCCATCATGATGTTTGAGCCTTTCTCTGTTTGACTGCCCATGAGCTTTTGACATTGAGTTACTACTGGTCTGAAATAGCCAAGAACTCATAAATTTTAAGTGCAGTGGCCTTCAGCTTTTAATTAATAGATATTCATTATGTGCTATTTTTAGTACTCTGTCACAGCATCTAGTTACTCCAGACGACCTGGAGCATGGAAATAAAAAATAAACCTGACATGCTGGAAATTATGGGGAGAAATCTGCATATTTATCACTGCTCCACAAGCTTTCCAGTACATTTTCAAAATGGGTTTGCAGCACTGAGACATTTGCTTGTAACAGAGATGTAGGACTAGAAGAAATGTCTCAGTACCTGAAGAAGTATCAAGGCAAAATTCAGCTATGAAATTCAGCTCTGAAAAGGTGGCACTGCACCTTGCTACATTTGTTAAAGGAAATTATTTCTGACATTAAGGAAGACTTTGTCTTCTCCTGAGCAAATAACTTTTTTTCTTATGCCCTTAAATATATGTGAATCCCTATCAGATATAAATTGTTCCTTGTTTGAACATACTGTGGCATTTGGAATGTGTTGTGTGTTGGTTATCAGTAAAGTGATAAATAGTTGAATACTTTTTTTTCTCTTCTTCACAATAATTCTTCACCCAATTCTTCACAATAATTGGTAATTTAATTTTAAGTCTAGGAGAAAAATCACAGAAGAATAATCATAAAGGTTGTTGAAGGTACAGCTTGTCACTTTTAAAATAGATGGCAACTATTCTAAGAACAAAATGTCTTTGAAATTCTTAAGACTTTTGAAGAGAATGGAAACCCCAGAGCAAAAGCATTAGTTTCATAATCACATCATATCCTTCAAGGCTTTCAGAATTCAGTGATATATTTGATCAGCTACTGCTGTATATGAGGAAACAGAATCGTTTTGGTTGGAAGAGGCCTTTCAAGGTTGGACCATCCAGCACTGCCAGGTCACCACTAAACCACATCCCTCAGCACCACATCTCCACAAGTCAGAGAATGTATTAAAGCTGTACTGGTCATACATGGCCTCAAAGTCAAGGCTGTTTTTTGAAGAAGGAATAATTTGCTGTTGATACACTTGATACCATTTCACTGTTCTGAGCTGCAAACAGCTCTCCCCTAGCGTGGCAGGCATCACAAATACATAATCCTCCAAAACCAGGGCTATAAAAAAAACCAGGGAAAACCAGCATAGCTGTTCATTTGTATGCTGTGGGTGATTTGGTCTGTTCCTCTGAGCATCCTCACCCTGCTTTCATCCAGTGGTTTGCTTGATCTGTGCCTTAGTCTGTCCTGATCTCAGTCTTCAGCCTGAAGATTTTCCCCAAACTTACTCCACTGGGGATCTTCACAGGTAAATCCTTGCCTGGCAGATTAAGCAGCCTCCTTTTTCTATATCTGCCTATGAAACAGCATTTCAGTGAGGTGCTTGCACCCCTGTGGTGTCTGTGTGCTCCCAGTACTTTGACTGTTTACAGTGGGATCTCTTGCAGTTCATTACTGCTGGCCAAACACCAAAATGAATTTGGGCTTATTTTAAGCCCTAGCTGGTGTCTGTCGCTGGCTATTCTTTGGGCTGCTGTAAATAGCCAGTGCCTGTCACCTAACGCATGGTTCCTGGTGCTATTCTGGGATATTCAAACAGAAATGGGCTTTGCAACCTCCTCAGCTGAGGGCATCTGTGGTATCGTGTTGCCCCAAACTCTGGCAGGAATCATACCACATATAACACAGTTCCCAGAAAATCCTGCCTCTGTGCTATGAAAGGTTAGGCAGGAGCCAAATTCACTGGTGATCTCAAGAATTTGCAGTGATAAAAAAGAAAGAGATAAATTTCCTTCTTATTCTGGTTTTCAGAGTTTTTCATTAAACTCAAAAGATGATTAGATTTCAGTGTTTATAAATTAAGCCAACACAGCTACTGAAGTATCAGAGCTGGATAACTGCCGACCAAACAAAAGCCCAAACAAGCAACTGAAAATTTCCCAAAGACACAGAACAAAACCAAATCAAATATGCCAGCAGGCAGAATTTTTAACATATGGGTAAAGTGAGAAGGGTGTCGTGTGGTTTCAAAGTAGGAAACAGTGGCTCTGTTAAAGAAAAAAACTCTATCAATGAATGCTACGTGCAAGTGTACATCCCTTCACAGAATGCAAGGCTTTGGGAGAGAAATTTTATAAACTGATTATATTTTTTGATGAGACATGAAATTAGGAGGCATTATCAATTCAAATCTGCATGACCCAAATGACTGGAGTAATAAGACTGGAAGGAAATTCAGTGGTACAAAGATAAAGGTCATGCACTCATGAACCAAGAGGGGGAAAAAGTGTTGGAAACCAGAAGCACATCAGAAGGAAATGATGGCAGAGAACAACTTTAACCTAACCTGGCTGATCAGAGGATGGCTGTGGGTGGGAAGCATTGTTCAATCATGAAGAAGAAAGTCACTTAAGAGGTATCTCCAGCTGAGACAGGAAGGTGTTGGTGCCACTTTTATGTGCAATAATACTACTTATGCTGAATTCTTGTCATGCACATCCAGAAGTGTTGAGGAGACCTCCAGAAGGGACACTGTGCTGGTCAGGGGAGAGGACAGTTGGTATTGCCCATGGAGATTGATCTTGTAGGAGTGAAAGGAGTACCAGGGGATGCAACCACTGCCTGCAGACCCAGTGGGGGTGGGAATCAGTACTTGAGCCAAAGAACAGCTGATGGGAACAGAAGGGTAAATTGATCACCAGTAAATTCAGAAATTGGGGGGATCCTGGAGCAATTGGAGCAGTGAAGCTTTGGGAAGGCTGCTAAACAGAGCTGGGAGGAAGGAACCAGCCAGCTCTAGAGATGAATGGGTGTATCAGTGGGGTTCTGTGAAGTGGTTCAGATGGTGACTGGAAGGAGCAGTGGTACCCAGCAGGTAACTCAGAACTCTGTAATCCCAAAGCATGCAAATCCTAAAAGGCTGAGGACTGAGGCTGCAGTCACTCTTCGTCACAGAATGATTTTGGTTGGGCAGCCTGGGCCAGGCCTGGATGACCCTTTTCAGGGAAGAAACTTCTACCATCCAGCAGAACCCTCCTGTGGCACGAAGCCATGCCCTTCCCACGGGGCCTGCACCCCTTCTGTTGGCAGACCCAGGAGTTTGGGGCTGTGAGCCCATCTCAGACACACAAAGGGCCGTGGCTGGGAGCTCAGCCTCTTTCTGCTCCATCCAGACTATCCA
>NW_008630385.1:0-27984 GCF_000691845.1 Merops nubicus
AATATATATATATATATAGGGAAACTGAGTCACAGCAGGGGTAGGATCACTCAGGGAGGTGCCAGAGAACCCTCTGAGAGGTCTGTTCTCTGGCACAGGCTCCAGCTCTGTGCCTGCAAGGCACATCCCCAATTCCTGATGGGAAAAGATGGAGCTGTGGCCATCTCCATCCAGGACTGGAAGAGGGCACAGGCTGCAGCTGAATGTCTCGCCTTTTGGGGTGGTTTGGAAGCATTTCTCCCTGTCATATGCTGGTTGATGTGAGACCTGTAGGTGCTCTGTATACATTTCATAGGACTACACAGAAACTGTTTTTTCAGAACACAAGCTGGACAGGGAATGAAAGCCTTTTTTTTTGTTGTTGTTATTTTGAAGGCCTTCTGTTGAATTTTCTAGCAGAGATAGATCTATAATGCATAAAAACCCCAGAGGTGGTTTTGCAACATTTCTGCCACGCAGAGTGACTGCTCTGTGGATGGTGAAGAGCACAGCTCCAAACCGCTTCAGTACAGCTCAAAAGACAGAGAAACCCCTCTTTGGCAGTGCAAAACATGGAAGTATTTTTGCTTGCCTTGTCTATAAATACCTCTGTGGCAGAATTTTCAGCATCTTCTAAAAAAAAAAATAGCAAGCCCTTTAAAACTGAAAATCATGGAATTTCAATGTGGATACATTGCCCAAATTCGAGGCTCCTACAAGAATGAGCATATGCAAAACCAAGTCATGTGTTTCAGATTGTCTCTCTAACCCTGGAGTTACAGGTGGCTGGGAGTAGTATTGGTTGTGCACAGCAGGCATGGGGACATGGAGAGACCCAAGCAGGCTGTTGACGTTCACCAGTCCGACAGCTTGTCAGCTTTGCAGCACGAGGAGGACTTTTGGTTGACCTACTTTTGTTTGGTTGCTATTTCCCACCCCAAAGCCTCTTGCAAAAATAATTTCTGCTGCTTTCGACACAATGCCCAGTATAATTGGAAAGTTTGAATCAGATGCATGTCAATTCTACAGTCTCAGGAGGACACTTCTGCTTCACATGGTGCTTTAGAGGACAGTCGTTTTGCCAGCATTATGAATACACACATCCTGAAGCCATCTGCTGGCTGAGGAGCTCAGCAAACCTCCACACTTCTGAGAAGGAGAAATTAGTCTTATTTTGTAACTCTGGCATGAACCAAGTGGGAGCTTTTTGTTTCAGAGCCCTTGAGCTGGTGACCCGAAAACCCAAATCACCCCTTCAACCTTTAGAAGTGCAGGAAGAGGCATTTGCATTTCATTAGGGCTCCTAAGAGCCTGTTTGCTTCTTAAGGTGCCTAAATTGCAGGGAGTAGGGTGAGGAATGCCTGAGGCCCCACCCCACTCCCCCATCTGGTGGTTGTTCCCCAAGCAAGCTCTTGACCCACATCAACATTTGCCAGGTTCACACTGGAGGACAGGAGCCCTTACCCCCTCCTGCACCCTGGCTGTTGAGCTGTGCTGCCTTTGCTGGGCAGAGACAGACTCAAAGCAGCTGTTGCCCAGGGCTTTGTGGTTCAGGCTCTTCCTGTGGAGGTATCTGAGGAAGGTTTGGTGATTCACAGTCAGCACTGCTGTTTGATTTCTCCGGGTGGACTGGTGCAACAGGCCAGGGATGAGGGTGTGCAGGCCTATCTGCTATTGCCAGTGTCCTGCACGACCTCTTCATGACAGCATCTCCCTCTTGAAAGGAGGTGGTGAAAAACCTGAAGGATCCTGCACCTGCCTTGGAGGAGGGGTGTTTTCATAGTCAATGAAAACCATCTCAGAGTGTGCTGGGACTTGCTGTTCATCGCTTCCAAGCATTCACATCATCTCTCCTGTGCTGCCTTTCACCCTCATGATCACCCAGATGATGAAGCTAAGCATCTGCTGGCTTTGTCATTTTAGCTGACATGCCAGATCAGGTCTTCAGCCCAGCTTACTCTGTGCCTGCCTCCCTCCTGCAGCACCATGCCACTTGCAGAGAGGTGGAGAACCAGAAAGCTGCCAGAACTGGGGCTCCCTGTGATGTCCCTTTGTAACCTGCAGTAGGGTGGAGTAACTTCTCCTAGTGACTGGTGAGATATCACAGCTGGCTGAGAGCATCCCTTCCACATACTTTGCCCCTGGACAGCCAGCGGGAAGCCATGTGGACAAACCTGCTTTGATAGCTGTAGAAGAAGGCGTTATTTGAGAATTCCAGGTGGCTCCATGATGGGGGGACTGCTGCTCCTTGCTGTTTGGGTAGGAGAGGGCTGGGAACTGTTGCTGGCCCAGTAGGATGGATCAAAACATCTGTGAACATCACCCCTGCCCCAGGGGAGCATCAGACCAAGGCCAGCCTCTCAGCATCAGTTTGACAGTGAGCAACCTCCCCTGCACTGGCCCTCTGTGTTCATTTGTGTCTTTTCTTCTCCACAGGTGTCCCATGAGTTTGCCATTAACTTCAATCCCACAAACCCATTCTGTTCAGGTAAGCATCTACCAGGTCTTTAAGTCTCCTTAGATGCCGTCGGTGTCTTCTGTCCTTCCCTCTGCATTTATCCAGTAATACCTTGGGGATTTGTCAAGGTTCAGTCAAGTGACAGACATTAACGGTAAAGCAGAGCAGACGGTGAGGGTGCGCTCAGAGGAAAGCAGAGAAAATTTGGTGGTGTGTAGGAAGGCCCAGGATGAAACCCAACTGAATTCAGACAGTGTAAAATCCGCCTTCATCCTGATGTCTGGTGTGTCCTACCAGCCGGCTGCTCCTCCAGCAAATCTGCAAGAAACACTGGGCCTGGTTAGCAGATGGGGAATCCAGACCTAATTCTTCATTTAGTAGCTGAGAATTTGGCGTAGTTGTGGCTGAAGATCTGCTCAGATCTAAGTGATAAGGTCTACTGTGGACTCCAGAATTCATCTCGTTTGACCTGTGCTTTACCCAGCAAAACGGGGCCTTGGGCATCCTCCAAACCTCACTCACTGGTTCCTGAAAGCTGGCTGTGAACATCTGCCTCTCTGCTGCCTTCTTGTCATTCTGTTCCTCTCTGGCAGCTGTAAGACCTTCACTGGACCTGATTTATCACTGGTGCTATGGCGTCACCGTCCTGAAACTCTCATTAGTGACGAGCCCTTCCTAAAGAACTCCTTATGAGCTCATTAATTGTGGAATTGGTCATTTTTGATTTAGACACCAGTGCATCCTTTCAGGAGAGCAGCCATTTACCCTGTTCTGGTGTGGCAGAAGCAGAAGGATCTTGTTTTGGGAGCTCAGAGGTTGTTTCTGGGATTGTTTTGCTTCCATCTACTGCCTCTGCTCTATGTATGTCTGGGTTTTGGTTATGCTTGGAGAGCAGAAGTTGCTTTTCTTCTTGCTCCTCCTCTTTGTTTGATTCTGAGATTTCTGCAGAAACCCAAGGAAAGATGCCTTTTAATGTGGGTTCTCTTACCTGAGAAGGTTTAAGGACCCACTACAAAGGGACTAAAGAGCAAAGACCTGTTTTTAGAAAATTTGAGTTCAGGTAGGTAGATCCATGGAATTATCTTGGTCGGAAGAGACCTTGCAGATCATCCAGTCCAACTGTTAACCCATCACTGCCAGGTCCCCACTAACCCATGTCCCTCAGCACCACATCTCCATGGCCTGGAAACCCATACAGGGATGGGGACTCCACCACTGCCCTGGGCAGCCTGGCACAGCCCTGGACAAACCTTTCAGGAAGGCATTTTTTCCTCATTTCTAACCTAAACCTCCCCTGGTGTAACTTGAGGCCATTTCCTCTTGGCCTGTCATTTGTTTCTTGGGAGAAAAGACCAACACCACTTGGCTCCACCCTTTTTTTCAGTGAGCTTCTGGGAGCCAGAAGGTCTCCCCTGATCCTCCTTTGCTCCAGGCTCAACACCCCCAGGTCCCTCAGCTGCTCCTCACCACACTTGGGCTCTAGACCCTTCCCCAGCTTCGTTGCCCTTCTCTGGACACACTCCAGCACCTCAATGTCTTTCTTATACTATGGTGCCCTTTGGATCTGGTGAGCCTCTTCTCCTCCAGGCTCAACACCCCCAGGTCCTTCAGTGGCTCCTCATAAGCCCCTCTAGACCCTAATGATGACACTTGTGGAACTGCATGAGTTTCGGGGGTGGGGGGAAAATAGTTCTAACTTCAGCTCCCATGACAGCGTTAGCTAATGATGCTTAACTGGCTTTGTGGTGAGCCTGACGTGTGGCACATTGTAATGCCTGGCTTCTCTGCTTTCCCTGAAGGTGTGGAGGGCATTGTCCAGGCGTACTCAGCCTGCCTGCCCCACATCCGCTTCTACGGACCCACCAACTTCTCCCCCATCATCAACCACGTGGCCCGCTTCGCGGCCCAGGCCACCCAGCAGCAGGCTGCATCCGTAAGTCCTTGAGGTCACGCGGTGATCACAAATGCCGACGGCTCTGGGCAGGGGAAGACGAAGCCTGAACTCGATTTCGTGTCTTCCCCTTCCCTGTGGGCAGGGAGGAAGGGTCCTCCCACCAGGCCCATCCTCGAGGTTGCTGCAGCTGTGGCTTTTCAGATGTCTGTCGTCAGTTCAGAGAACATCCAGTCATGGCAGGTGCTTCCTGGGATGGAGCTGCGGAGAATCAGGAATTGCTGGGGAGAGAACAGAGTCAAAGGTGTGAGGTGCCATGAGGTAGCCGTCCCTTGGATTGATATGGGTGTTTTGGGCATCTTGGTCCCCTTATCTCAAAGAGGATCTCAAAAGAGGTCAAACCGCAGAGAGCGGTGAAGACACTGGGTGGCACGGAGCAGCTCCCATATGAGAAGCAATAAGGCTGGCACCTTCTGGCCTGGGAGGTCAACTGGGAATACCAGAGATGCATAAAATTATGAATGGTGAAAAAGTGATCGATTTCTCCCTAATTCTTATGGGGAAGACCTGTGAGGCCCCCCCAAATTCCTGGGTGGTGGGTATCCAACAGGCCAGTGCTCAGTGGGGTCAGGGAGCTGCGACGGTGCTTGTGGCTGAGGACCGTGAAGGTCAGGAGAGGACAGGGATGTGCTCGTGGAGACCCAGCTGTCAGGGGTCACCCGTTCTCCACTGTGCCAGAGCGAGCTCGGGCTCAGGAGTCCCTGGCGTGGTGGGCAGCAGCTGGCAGGAGACAGGAAAGGATAACTTCCTTCTCTACTGAATTTTTTACAAAAAATGTCATCTGCTGAGCTCCAAGGGGTGTTACTCTGAGGAGACAACCTCTGTCCTTGCAGATAAGTGTGGGATGATAGTGCTGAGGAGTGTGGTTCTTGCTTTCAAAACTATCTCCTGCTCCTGTGTGCTGCAGAACTGTCCTCGGACAGGACGGACTGGATGGTCCTGGGGACCCTGAGGTCCTGGGGGCACCAGGACAGTGGTGCTGCTGCCATAGTGTGAGCAGGAAACACAGACAACGGGGAAGAGGTTGAGCATTGCTTCAAACTTTTTATTTCCTTTCAACGCACAACAAAACAGCTGGAGGAAGCATCTCCCTGTCCTCTCTGAAGATCCCCTGGAGAGATCTTGGGGTCCACATCCAGCAATCTGAATCTTTTACCAGGAGAAGACCTTTCTGCTACTCCCCCTTCAATAACTTTTTGTATTTAAGGGGGAGCTGCAGAAAACCACAGGCTGGCTCAGTTTGGTCGTTGCTTTTCGCACCACTTGGACAAAGAGCAGGCTCAGAGCCAGGCCTCAGGTTCCCTTGCAGCTGCTTGGCAGCCCTGGCAGGCCCTAGTAGGGCTGTGAAGAACAGCTGGAGGCTGCAGGATGGAGCTCACTTGAGTGCCTGTTGGGTCCCTGTGGCAACAGGCTGCCTGGAGAGGATGGTGGGTCTGGCCTTTGGGTTTTGCTGTCCCAAAGCAGCTCAACTTGGGCATCAGCATGTACATGGCAGAAGCTGCCTTGGGTTACAAGCTTTCCTGATTCCTTCCTGGAGCAGAGCTGGATCACACACAAAACCTCCTCCTCAAGGGGACCTTTTCCAGCCTTGCCCTGAGCACTGTTGCTCTTCCCAGCTCCAGGCACAAGGAAATACCCCATCTGGTTTAATCCAGCACAAATCCAGGTTGCTCCTCATTCTTTCCTTTCCTCTCTTGGCATCAGTGGGGGAGGGAGAAGCCCACAGGCTCTGCACTGAGCAGGAGCACTAATCATATGCAAATTGCATGCCTCCGTTGGCACTAATAGTTTAATCAAGGGAGATTTTAAATAATGGGCACTAATGTCGTCAGAGGCAAGCCTGGGTTGGCTCAGTCCTCATTTTTTTGGAAGCAGAAAGCATTACTGGTGCTTGACCTTGCTCCCCCCGGGGGTCTTCTCTTCCATCCCATCATCAGCACATGAGCAAAGCCACTGGCTTTGGCGGGCACCTGGACCTGCCCTTCTCTTCTCCCTGCTCTCACTTGCTCCCAACATTTCAAAGAAAACAAAACCAAACAAAAAAAACCCTTGTAGTTTTTCCACGGCAATGCAGATCACGAACACTGGAGCTGTTGGCTCTTAAGGGAGGGGAGGACTAGAACATGTTGGGGTGTGAGGAGAAACAGAGAAGTTTACACACAATCTGACTCTTGGAGAAGGATTAAGGAGGTTTGGGGAATTAAAACACACCTTTGCAGCAGGATCCCTGCATCCAAACCTCCCCCTTTCTTACCACATACTGCTTAACGATGCTTAATCCCTTCAAGTCCCAATGACACGTGTGAGCCTGATTTGCTGATGGCGTTAGCAAAAAATCAGGAATCCTCCCCAAAGTGGAAATCATCCTCCTGGATTCAGATATCTCCTGTCTTAACAACAAAAAGAGGAGAAAGAGGGACGGTGCTGCTGGGTTGGTGTCCCGATGGAGATGCCAGCTCAGGGGGATCCAGGGTGGTTCCTACCCCAGCAGCTCTGTCTGCGGCTCAGCAAGAGGTTGCCCCCAAGCTGGGGCTGTGGCTGGAGCCTGGTGGTGCCACCAGCAGTCCTGCCCCACTGCCATCTACTGACACCACCAAAACTGTCACAGCCCCTTGGTGAGCTGCCCACTGATGCTCCCCTGCGGTGTCTGCTCACTCCCTTGCTCATGACAAAGCCCCCCTGGCTTTGGGGCTGATCCCCAGCACTTGGCCTCTGAAATGTGTCCTGATAACCATTTGATGAGCTCTTCTCCCCCTCTTTTCCTGCAGACTTTCCAGTATTTCTCTCTGATCTTGGTGACAGATTTCATAGAAAGAAAGGGAACAAAGGGACACAGTCCTTTCTGGGGTTCCTTTTTTTGACCATGCAAAGGCCAGAGGAGGGAAGAGGGGAATCAGCTTAAAGTCATCCCTGTTATCAGCTGCTCTCCTCAAGGTTTTACTCTTCCTCCCGTACTTGTTCCCAGGCAGGATCAGGCACCAGCACTTGTCCTGCTTCTAGTGATGACCAATGCTGGCCACTACCAAGGAGCACACATCTTCTCCTGGCATTTAGTCTTACCCTACAGGCATGGATGTTGGGGTCCTGCTCTTCAGACTTCGGTCTCCCCATGATTGGTTCTGAAAAGCCAATGGATTTAGGGAAAAACTAAACCATAAGCTGGCTGCCTGTCCAGGCTCAGGAAAACCTCCTCACCCATGGCCTCTGGGTGTGTTTAAGCTTGGCCCAGCCTCGTTTGTGTGTGGAGTTTAGCCCTGGAGAGTGTTGAGGGAAGACAATGCTTAGGAAAGGTTTCAGGACATGTGGCCTGGAGGAAAACCAAGAAAATGGGCTTGGGGAGGCATTCACTTTCTTGCTTTTCCAGGATGGCTGCACTAGTGATTTTCAGAGGAAATGGAAAAATGAGGCGAAGAACAAAAGGGCTTTAATGCACTGAAGTGCTTGTTTTTGTCATTTCTCCAGCACAGGCAAGCTGCCTAATGTGCAAAAATTCAACCATTGCTTTCCCTGGAGGCAGAGGAGATGGGCTTTTTGGGGGTCCAAATGCCCTGAGTTTGTTGAGAGGATTCCAGCAGGACGATCCGTCCGTCCTCCCGCAGCTCTGCAGGACTGGGCCCATTGCCCTCCTTTTCCCATGGGAAGAGGAGCGGGTGCCAATGCCGCTGCTCCAGCGTCCCCCCGGCTTGGGGGCATGCTCTGCAACTCCCTTGGTGCCTCTGACACCCACGGGAGACATAGAAGCCCTGAGCATGGGACAGGTCTCCAGGTCCAGTGCTGAGATGCAGAAGCTGCTTCCCATGGGTGCATGGATGTGTTGATGGGGGCCTCCCCAAAACCTGCTCTGCCATGTGGCAAGTAGGGAGAGTTTTCACCTCCCAGCTGGGCTTGTGTCGTAGCCTCAGACTCCTCTTGGCCGTGACACAGGAGCTTGGTACAGGTTGGGTTGGTTTTTGTTTTGTTTTTTTTTTTTTTTCCCATCATTAAGTACAGTAATTAAGTAAATGAGCAAAACCTTTTGGGAGGTGGCTTGTTTGGTTATGATCTTTCAAAAACTAGGGAGAATGGGAGCACCTGAACGTTCTGGGTGCTGCCAAAGGGGGTGATGCCAGCTGTCCTGGGAAGGGGAGAACCTTGTGCTCCCAAATCTCAAGGGGACCTGCCTCCCCCCAACATGCAGAGCATCCCAGCTGCTCTCACCCTGCAGGCTCTGGCACCCCACGGGGCCTGACCCTGCGCTCTCTCCTCTGCAGCAATACTTCATCCTCCTCATCATCACGGATGGGGTGATCAGCGACATGGATGAGACGAGGCACGCCGTGGTGCAGGCGTCCAAGCTGCCCATGTCCATTATCATCGTGGGGGTGGGCAACGCCGACTTCACCGCCATGGAGTTCCTGGACGGGGACAGCCGGGTGCTGCGCTCCCACACGGGCGAGGAGGCCGCGCGCGACATCGTCCAGTTCGTGCCCTTCCGGGATTTCCGGAACGTGAGTGTGGGCAGCGGGGGGAGGACCACAGCCAGAAATTGGGGTATCGGGCCTGGAAATGACCCTGGAAGCGGAGCGACCCTGGTAGAGGGTGGGAAGAGGTGGGGGGATGGGCAAACGCCTGTTTTAGCCTGGCCCTAAACTCCACAGCCCTCGGTGATTCTCTGGAGCGGACTGTGTAAAGCAGTGCTGGAGGCAGGAGACCAGTGCCCCACATCTCCATGGTGTGCTCCATCTGAGCACCCTCCCATGCCCACATCTTTCTGTCGTTTTCAGGCTGGTGGCAGCAAACCCCAGTTCATGCTGGCAGGGTCCAGCTTCCGGCAGCGAGCTGGGGTGGCGCGGGACTCGTGTACCTCACTGCAGCCCCATGTAGGTGTCTCCCGCTGGGGCCTCATCCAGCAGCCATGGTGTGCCATGTGCCCCAGCCCTGGGGGTGAACCTTGAGCCCTCCAATCCGCTCTCAGAGCCTGCAGAAAGGGCTGGCACTGGCCTTGCATGTGGCCCCTCTGCAGGGTGGCTTCCTGCTGCTCGCTGCCTGACCCACAGTTGCGCGTAAAAAAAACAGACAGACAGAGGAAGATGAAATAAGATGCAGTTCTCTGCCCATCTTGGCTGGCCAGGAGTTAGCCTGGGGTTGGCTGCTGTTGCTGGCACAGAATTGCCAGAAGATGCAGAAAATCAGCCTGGGTTTCTTCTTCCTCTTTTCTCAAGTCCTCGGTGTCTTTCTGTCTTTCCCTTTCACCTGCTGTTCCTCGATACCTGGGCTTTCTAACATACCAAGGAGGTTTTATTCCTCGCTACCAGCAAATTATCTCCTGGAGGGAAGGTGGAGTTTATTATATAATAATCCCAGGTGTAGAACGTCTTGGCTGTCAGTAGAGTCTGGGGGGTATTAAATGAAACACCACAGCGTGAATTTGGGGACAGCCCCGGCACACTCGCCTGGACCGGTCAGTCCCCTGCCTCCGTTCTCATGCCGGTGTTTGTTCCCCTCACCTGCAGGCCCCCAAGGAGACCCTGGCCAAAGCCGTGCTGGCAGAGCTGCCCCAGCAAGTCGTGCAGTACTTTAAGCACCAAAACCTGCCACCCATCAACTCGGAGCCCGCCTAGAGCTGCGCCAGGCTGCTCCCTCTGCATGTTGCCGAAGCCCTTTGGTCCTACCAAAAGCGCATGTGCCACATGCTTTTAACAGAAGAATACACTCCCTGAAACACTTTGTACTACTTAATTTAATTGCCAGATTCTTAAAACTCATGCCAGAGAAGCGTCTGGATTCATTTTGTACAGTCCTAGCCTGAGGTAACAGCAAGAGGCCAGGCCATGCCCTGGTCCTTCTCTATTGAGTCACTTTTCAGTATTGAATGTACTTAATATAATTTCAGTGGAAGAGGATGCAATTTTTACACTCAAAGTGTGCTTTTTCCAAACAACAAAAAGCTAAGTGTATTATTATCATTCGATGAACTGGTTGTTGTATAGTTCACGTATCTGTGTTGTACCTGTACATCTGTCCTGCTCTGTGTTCATTTTTATACTGTGTACATGTCCTGTTTGTTATACTCAGGTTAATAAAGAAACTTGGACGTTTAAAACAAGGGTCTCCTAGATGGGAACGTCTGGGAGTGTGGTCAGCAGTGCTGAGTGTTCGAGTCGCCCCAGTGGGCTGTCAGGGGTCACCCTGCACCCAGCTTTTCTGCTCGCTGTGCCCCAGGAGCAGCCCCAGGCCCTCCCCAGCAGTGTGCCTGGGGGAACCTCCTGGAGTTGGAGACAGATGTCCCAGCATCCCCTCACTGCCCCACCAGCTCTCAGCGAGGGCTGGTGTGCAGGGAGGCTGCTGTGCATGGGAAACCACCGGTGAATCCACAACAAACTGGCAAAGGGACTTCCATGGCTCACTGCTGTTTTGTCTCTAGAAATTTTTTCCAAGCCTGAGTAACAACAGCTCCCTGCTGCCTGAGAGAAGATGGGCTGGGTGAAAATCCAGCTCTTCAGCAGCTTCTTTACGCTGCTCATCAGCAACGTGCTGTCTTCAGCACTAATTGCTGCTTGTTAACCAGATTCAGGCCTGTTGAAGCTGGCAGGTAGAAAGTTGAATGCAATGCAGCACTCACCAGTGTCACTCCACACGCAAGTAGACTTGACCTTCCTTCTCCTCATTAATGAAAGCACTGGTGGAGGGTGGCTGGTGTCTCTAGACAGTCTGGAGCCCATCTGCACGCGTGTGTGCTTCTGGCTGTGCTCTTTGCCACCGGCCACCGTGAGCCAAGGCGTGGTTGTCACCATGGCCACCTGGCCACCCTGTGCAGCTCCATGGCTTGGCCAAAGAGGGCTGAGAGGCCCTGAGCCAGCTCCAAGCACAGCATTGGGTGAGGCCCCATCCCTCAGGAGAGGTGGAGCTGTTCCACGAAATATTTGCCTTGCAAAGCCCCTCCAGGAGGAAAAGACCCAACCACCAACAACCAGCCTTTTCCAAATGGAGAAGCAGCCTTTGAAGGGCAGCTTGTTTAGAAATAATCATGCTGTACACAGCTCGGCTTCCAGATCAAAGTTGGTGGCTCTGGAAAAATGAATAGTTTTTTTCTTTCCACAAGAGAAACTCACAGGCAGCTGCACTCACTAGTAGCTTTTCTCCTAGTAGAGTATTTGTGGGGGTTTGGCATTTTAACACCTCTCTGAAACTTCAACAACCAGCACAGAAAACAAGCAGCTGATGAAGCTGTCTCTGGGGAGAGGATGAACACTGCAGTCAGAGCAAAGAGAAAGATCTTACAAAAAGATCTAAATCCACTACTGAAAAACAGAGTTGCTGGAGCTGTTCTTCTCCAGTGTGTTGGCCCTGGGGCAAGGTTACAGCTACTGCTGCTCTTCCCAGAAGGCCTGACTGATTCTCCACCCTTTGCCCTCCTCATGTCCCAGCACATCTCTCAGCACACTTCAGCGTTTTAATGTCAGATGGCTTCTGGCTGTACAGAGATCAAGGAGACCAAGGGATGGAGCGATGAGCTGGGACATCTCTGCAGTTTGTTTCCACAGGCCAGGCCAGGAGAACAGCAGTGATTCAGGCTCCAGAGCATGCCTCGAGTGCTGTTTCTACTCTTCTGGAAACAGAACAAACTGCTTTCGCACAGTGACATCTCCTCCTGGCCATGCACGGTGCAACGTCACCACCAGCGCCCCATCCTGATGTCACCTGCAGCCCCTGTGGACCACCACCATCACCACGTCTGCCTGTAACTGGCTGCCAAATCCCACAGTAAATTTCTGTCTAAATCAGCCATTTTGACTACAGTTGTGCAAAATCTCACTCAGGAAAATGTTTCCAGTGCACTCTCAGCCAGGCCAGGCCCTTATAACTCTTTAGGGATACTACTGACCAAGCTGAATGCCAGGGCAGGACACCTACACCTCTCACTCCAACTCCCCAAGGCTCTTGCAAATACAGCTTTCAAGAACAAGAGGCGTTTTTTTGTGCACTGCTTCCATTTCACTCCATGGCCAAGTACAATGGAAGTTATCACAAGCAAAGCATTAAGAGGCAGCAAGACATCAGGGTGTTTTCCACCTGAAAGCACTGTAATTACAATAGTTGGAGGAGAGGCGGGAGTAACTCTGGAGCAAACACAGAAGGTGTTGGGCAGCCCAGAAGGACAGGGGAGGAATGCCAGCATGTCTGTAATGATCTGACCATGGAACGGGGCTGTGCAGAGAGGAGGGAACTGGCTCAGAGTAGCTTCAGTGTTAGCAGAACTCTCCTCATGTCCTTTAGGAAAGTTCAACACTCCAGGTAAGGCGTGAAGCCTCCTACAGGCCTTTAGGTTTCACTGCCTCTATCCCATCTGCTCTCTACAACCAGCTCTCCACAACTCCCTGAAAGGAGGTTGTAGACAGGTGCATGCTGCTCCTCTCACAAAAAGCAAGCAGTAGGACAAGAGGAAACAGCCCCAAGTTGTGCCATGAGAAGTTTAGGCTGGATATTAGGAAAAACATCCTCCCTGAAAGGGTTGTCCAGGCCTGTGCCAGGCTGCCCAGGGCAGTGGCAGAGTCCCACCCCTGGATGGGTTTCAAACCCATGTGGATGTGAAGCTGAGGGACATGGGTTAGCAGTGGACTTGGTAAAGTTAGGCTAATAGATGGATTTTATGATCTGAAAGGACTTTTCCATCCTAAACAATTCTACAATTAGCACCATGTTCAGATAACTGCCCTTTGTTATGCACCAGCTTTCTCAGTTTTCTCAGAAGTGTGAACACTTCAGGCTGTAGTACCTGCTGTGAGGAACACTCTCACAAAGGCACTTCCACATCTGAGTGGTTGAGATGAGCTGTTCCAACCCACTGAGCTCCCATTAGTGCTGCTCATGGAGAAAAGGACAGGCCCTTGGCCTTTCCAGCCTACTTCTGGCTCACCTGTAGCCACATCACACACAAACAGGCCCATGGAAGGTTTCTGAAATCCAACACAACTTCAACAACCAACTGCAACGGATGGTGGAGTTCTCCAGCTTCGGCACAAAGACTGGCTGACCTGGGAATCCCACCCACTCTGGATTCATGCTCTTCAGACACTGCTGCAGAGACACTGAACAACTTGTCACACACCAGTGAGGGAGCAGTGGACTTTGGAGCAGAAGCGCTGATCATAGCTGAGCTCAGGCAGAAGAGCAGCTCCCCACTGCTGCCTCTGCATTTCTGGGAGGCTGATTTGTGCTTCTCCTGGACAGCGGTTTGAGGAAGGGCCTGGTTGGGTGGAGTGGAAACTACTCAATGGCATGGGGACAATTATGAATGGCGCAAGTGGAGATAAAACGCATTCAGAATGTCTTTAATCATGTAACACTAAAACTTCTTTACAGTGTCATGGCAATCTACACTTCACCATCTGCTTGATTTTTGTTCTGCCCCCATTTCTCAAACACAGAATAAAAATGACATTTTAAAACTGAGCACATGTTTTTTCTACAAGACTCCACTGCTTCAAGTGAGCATTTTTTGCCTGTTCATCTTGTATAAACTTCTTAGAACAGTGGATTTTTTCTTTCTGTAAGAATTTTAAAAGATAAGACTCTCTCCTCCCTACCCTCAGACCTTCACTAGGTGTGCCATCTGGCTTAGGATGGCAGTCTCTCTTCCAGGCTCATTATGCACCCCAGAAATGGAAAGTTGGGGGGGGGGAAAAAGAAGAAATATGTACAATGAGTTATTTTAGAAGTATTTGAGTGTATTAAACTTGAGAGGATAGTTAGAAAGATTATATTTGGGGCAGAAGGATGCATCGAGCATCCATCTGAGCTTTGGAAGATACTCTACACTGCATTGCACACGGAGGGATTTTGTTAGGGACCATCAAAGAAGCTGTTGCTACGAAAGACAGAGGAGACAATCTTCCCAGTGGAATTGATGGTGCCTTCGCTATCCGAGCTGGACTCGGAGTCGCTGCTCCCCGAGTAGGCACCCAGGCCAGGCAGGATCCCGATGCACACGGCTGCCGAGGGACAGTGGACTGCAGAGCCTCCCACCGAGCTGCTCCCCAGGGGCACACAGGATGGTTTTTCTGAAAGAGAGAGACCTCAGTCAAAACCCAGAGTACTGTAAAGCTTCGTCAGGCCGGGAGCTGCTGCGTGTCACTCACCTGCTATTGCCACGTCAGCGGTGGATGGTTGCAGGATTTAATTAAAGCGTAAGGCAGCTTTGTGCTGCAATAAAGCTGTTCTGACAGGAATGACTTGCTACCTCAGGGGATTTTTTCCCCCCTCCCCTCATTGCTAGTTTAAGCCCAGCTCTGTGCTGGCATTACAGATTTTTATTCTAAAGTTGTCAGTTTGATGCTTGTCAAGTACCAAACTTACTAAATAAGAATAAACAGCTCTGCTTTGTGTCATTGAGTGGTTTTTTGAAATTTAACAGCATAGCTGGGAAAAGTTTTACTCCATCATTCTGCTAGTCAACGTCTCCCATCTTCCACAGCTAATTAATTATTTCCAGTGTTCTGAGAGTTTACTGAACAGAAGGAGATTCAGGAAGTGTCTGGAATTGTCATTACACAATCGCAGCTCACCCGATTCCTGTCAGAGTATCTTGACAGCAAGTCAATCACAGCTCTGACAACTAAGACATAAATGCAACTTTATTTTTATTCTTTTTTCTCATACTATTCTGAAACAAATTGGTGTCAGGATGCCCAAGATCACTGCACAGCATGAAAGCGACTAGTGGATGTACACAAAATGCTGCTGTGGAGAGAAAGGGAATGAGCTGTGCTCTGTGTCTCCCACTGGCAGAATGAGCTGAAGAGACTCCCGTTAGTTATTAGGTAAAACTCTTTAAGGGTAAAATCAGTTAAGCATTAGAATGCCTAAGGAGGGTGCACAATCTCTACCTGTGGAAATTTAAGAGCAGCTCAGACAAGCACCTTCAGGAAGGGTGTAGGCAGGGGCACTGCCCTGCAGAGCTGCTCTCCAGACCCAGGAGGGCTGCCAGTGCCTCCAGTGTCCGCTTCTGCTGCTTTGAGAGAGAAGATGCCAGCCTCAGTCTGTGCTGTCCCACATAATGAAGCAGCAGGAAAGCAAATCCTATCAGACTTAACACCAGGTCAGTTGCTGTTCAGGTGAGAGACAGACGACTTCCCATGAGCAGAAATCAGGACATACCTTGATTCTTTTCCTCATGATCAGTATCTAGTTTCAACCTCTTCACACTGTTACCACCATCTGAACTGTGGAAAAAATAAGAAAGTGTTGTGCTCCTCATAAGCAACCACTTAGTTACTGTGAAGTTAAGATCATGTCTTTGCCCCAGATGCTACAGCAGATGCCAGCAGCATCCCCTGATGACCATCACCACTTCTAACTCCTGCTAACTGGTGCTCTTCAGGGAACATGCAGGATGCTAGCAAAAGTCAACATCCACACTGCAAGCACCACCTGTTAATCTGGGAAACAGAAACATGCCTCTGGGAGTCCAAGTCAGACCTGCCCAGCAACCCAGAGCTGCCTGGTGAGCTGGAAGTACCCCACAGGAGATCAGGAACTACCTCAGCTTCAGACAGACCACACAACCACAGGGTTGCACATGGGGATGATCAGGTCACCATGCTTGCTGATGCAACATCCATGTCTTTTCCCTTCCAGGGTTTCCTTCCCCTCCTTCAAGCACCTAGAGAGCTTGCTCTAAACCATCTAGAAATCTTGCATCTAGTAAGAAGCCCAGTAGATCTTGCAGCATTTCAAATACAGCTGCAGTGTCTGAGCTAATTCAGAAAGTCTTTTTTTCGGACAAAGTGGTGTTGGGAGACAGGAGCATTACTCAAGACTTCTGACTCTTCAGAGCTTCTATAGCTCTCTTTCCACTGCTCAGTTTCTTTTTCCCCAATCCTAAAACATCCACATAAACAAATGCTTCCTAGCTTCAGCTGTGATGAACTGATGAAGCATGAGCATTTTTAGGCACTAACTCTTTCCTCTCCTTGTCAGAACATGCAGTACAGGGAAAAGGTTACTCTGTGCAGAGAGGTTTTAATAGTAATACATCTTTTAGAGGAAACTACAAAGCTCAGGGAGCAGATATTGAGCTCACCATGCTACACCTGGTTTTGGCCAGTTTGCAATAAAAGATAAGATGGCAAAAATAGAAGACTGCAAAGCAAGTCTGTGATGGCACCGACATGTCAGTTGAGATATTCTCTTCCAATAGATGCCATCTGCAGACTTTAGATGTGCCATTAAGCATGTGTCAGCTCTTTCTTCATATCCTACTGGGTTAAGTGCTAGTAGTTACAAGAAACAAAACCAATGTTGGCTGCTTGTTATCAGTTCAAGGTATTTCTTGCCTGCTTTCCAAAACTCCAGCTACCCAACCCCACCCCATATGAGGCGGTGGAAGTGCTTACTTCAGTTTTCAGACATGTAATTGCTATTGTACTGGGAATCAAACATTGTTCTACCAGATAAGCTCCTAAAATAATCTCTCATTCTCTGGGACAGATTCAAAAACACCGACTACATTTTGAGATGTCAGTAATCATCTTAAGTATTAGACAATTCATCTGTGGGCAATAAGTCTGTTCCCCTGCGCCTCCTTTCTTCATAACCTGTAGCACACCAGCAGTGGTGTTTGCAGGCCCAGATCAAAGCAGCAGCAGATCACAGACCCAGCTGCCATCTCCCTGGGATAGAAAGGATGTTGGTGTATCAGTGCAAAGGAACGAGGAGCAAGGGAAGTGTGCCTGATGGCCTCGAGATCACGCTGGTACACAGAGCTCCTCTCTTGTAACCTGTGTCTCTCTCATGCTGGCCCCAGAAGCAATTAAAATAATCCATTTCAGACACAGATAAAACTGGCTGATAAATTAAGCAAACCTGAATGAAATTACATGAGTGAGGTGACACCGACATGTACAAATAGAGATGTAAAACAGATTCCCTCTAGATCCTCAAGCAGGATTGCCCAAGCCTGTCAGTCTAGAATGAAGAGTCTACCCACTTGCTTTACACATGCTTAGCTATTTGAATTGCTTCATGTTTTCCCACAGTTTGTGAGAGCCTATAGAAACAAGGCTGGTCTTTTCTTATACCTCCCCTCGCTTTCTTCAGGGCTCAGGTTCACACCTCACTCCCTGGAGGCAGTTTTGGCCTGCCTCCCTTTACACCGCTAACCGGATTCCGTTCCTCGTGAATGTAGAGAGGTGTGAAACTAACCTTCTGTGTTTCACAGCTCCTGCCAACAGCTTCGCCTGAGAGAATTTGTTCTTGTTTTCCACTGACTTCATGGGCAATTTCTTCTCAGTTTCCTTCTTTGGGTCCATACTGACTCCCACTTTGGTGAGAGTGCTGTGAATTAAGGGTTAAGGATCAGCTGGGAAGGAATGGAGAGAACAGACACTTCCTCTCATATATATATCTCTATATATATCTCCATATATATCTCTCTGTAGTGTGTACATACACACCGATATGTATACATGTCAGCCAGCTCTGCTGACAGCAGTGACTGAAGATCATTCATGGATTCTATCAAAATAAACTTATTGGTAATGACATTTAGCTGGCACCTTCGGCCAGGACAGAACCCTCAGGTTTGGAGCTCTCTCAGGTATCAATATCAGCTTTCCCTGTGAGGTCATCCAGGCAGTAGACTGGGAGCTGCTTTTCTGAAGTAAAAATGCACAACCCAGCACCCATAAAAATGCTCATTGCCTGGCCTGCTCCTAAAGGTTTTAGAAAAGCAAGAGGTCAGACTGAACCAAAAAGAGAACAAAAAAAGAACAAGCCAACACAGTACTTCCCCTGCCTAGGGCATCAACACATTCTAACTCATATTTGCTGCTTCAATCCCTGATCATTACCAAAAAAACCTCAGTAGCAATACATGGGCTCATTTCCACTCCCAAAATCCTCCTTTTGCTGAGCCCAGCAGCCCTCAGCTCATTTCTGTAAGAGCAACAAGACTGTTACTGCTGTTTGGAACACCAACAGGTCTGATTAGGGGTCCATGTGGTCCAAGATTCACTCAGAAAAACTGCACAGAAAAACTAAATAGCCCTTCTGAGAACCTGCTTAAGGTTCTCCACCTCATTATAGGTTTCAGCTCCATCCCACCTTGCTAAGAATGTCTTAAGCTAAGGAGGCGCTTGGTCTATTATTAAGGCATGCTCACCACACACAGGTCTCCTCCTGCAGCAGGATCTGGTCCTGTCCTTACTAACAGTTAATGACCAGATGTATCAAAGCAAGGTCCATCTAAGATCCTGTTTGTTAATGAGGTGTCAAGGGAGTCACAGAAGCTTCTGCAGGACTTTTCAGCTGCACACAGGAAAGGCAAATCAGCTGAATTTAAGAGGTTATTTGCTTATAACCCTAAATCTAATCTAGCTTTCTACCAGTTTCTTCTCTGACTGCAATTCCACTGGCCATATGACAACCACAAGCTGGACTTTAACAGGTGCCCCAGTTATTGTAGACACATGTTAGACAATGAATTTCACTTTGATGGACCATAAACTTTAAGTCATAGGATTTTCCCCCACCAAATACCTGCAAATCAAAACCCCTTACACCTTCCTTTGAAGCAACACACTCAGTTTCCTATCTCTTTACAACTTGGGAGTGTTCAAATGTCATTTCTTATTTGATTTTCCTCAGGACACAGCAGTTACCCAGATAGCTCCCTACCTCAGCAGAAAGTCTCCTCAGTCAAAAGCAGACTGTTCAGGTCTATTGAATTTTTTAGATGACACAGGAGTGCCATCCTGTGGCTATCAGATGCAACCTGAAAGCTTGTTGCATCAAACACGGTTTGATGCTGCAAGATGGGATTCCACACCCCACAGCATCCAACTTCCACACCAAGGTTCACAACGTTGTTATAGTCGAATACTGCGCTACAGAAGCCTGGCTGAGGAACCTAAAGATTTCTCTTTTCAAAGATACCAGATTATAGGCTTTTCACTTCCACAGGGTGCTATTACCCTAACACTCCTCAACTACCAGAGCACAACACATCTTTAACAGAGAACAGCAGCCCCAGTTTCCTACGAGTGGGTGAGGGACCTGGAGGTGCTGAGCCTGGAGCAAAGGAGGCTCAGGGGAGACCTTCTGGCTCTCCACAGCTCCCTGACAGGAGGCTGGAGCCAGGGGTCAGGCTCTTCTCCCAAGGAACAAGAGATAGGATGAGAGGAAATAGCCTCAAGTTGTGCCAGGGGAGGTTTAGGTTGGACCTGAGGAAAAATTTCTTCACTGAAAGGGTTGTGCTGAGGGCAGTGGTAGAGTCCCCATCCCTGGAGGGGTTTCCAAGCTGTGGAGATGTGGTGCTGAGGGAAATGGGTTAATTGGGACCTGGAAGTGCTGGCTTAATGGCTGGACTCGATGACCTTGAAGGTGTCTTCCAACCTGAACAGCTCAACAATTCTCTAGGACTCTGATTTTGTACATACTGCTGCCATTAGCAAATGTAGCACTACGACCAGCCAAGAAATGTCCCCTCTCAGGAAGGCCACATTAGAAATACATCTCTCAGTCCTAAATATCAACTACATTAGAAGAGCTGTCCTCCAGTCAAGCCTGTTTCTCGGAGTAGGACTTTGCCTACACTTACATCCGATTTAAGACAAGAGGATGTTCCCAAACATTTATTGGAACTGTCTGAAAAAAAAATGTGTATATCTTTAAACATTATCAGACCAGTGAGGTCTGGACAGGGCAAGGAGCAAACAAACTCAGCTGTTCATGCAGGAGGAGGTAAAAATCTTACGCATCCACACATATCAATTTCTTAAGCTTGAGAGCACATTAAGAGATTCCAAGGCATATTTATGCTTAAGATAGATGACTTCAGGATTGTTTAATCTACAAAAAAGGAAAAAGGAGTTCTGTACTTGAATACAGATGTAGGTTTTTGCCATGAAATTAATGCCTTTGGGCAGCTTATATTGCACGTTATGACATTAAGAAGACGAAATAACCAAACCATCTGTGTTGACATTCCTCTTATGAGTTTGGAAGAGCACTTGAACTATACCTACAGAAGCAGCACATTCACCTAATTCCCACTGGTTTCTGTCACTGTAATAAACCACTAGCAACAATCTGCAGATGCAAAACCACTTTCTGCTTTTTAAGAGAATACCACCAAAATTTTCAAACACAGTTAAGTAATTTTGCAAGTTGTTCTGAGGCTGCTTGAAATAGTATGGTTAAATAAAAGAAAAAAAAAAAGAAACAAAACAGTTTAAACAGTTCTCAGTTTCTTGAGACATGAGGTGACTGTAAAACATTCTCATACACTCCACCCCACCAGCACCAAGTTCTACAGTTGAATTTGCAGCAAGATGCCAGAAACAGAATCAGATTATGTTACTAAGCTGCAAAAATGGAGGTTAGAGAGCCTGCACACCCTGAACAGGCCCTGCTCAGGAAATTCAGGGACCATTGTGTGATGTGACTAATTCAAGACCACGTATGAATCCCTCTGGGCTGGTATGGTTCATGCCAGATGTATGTGACCTAACTAGAGCTGTCAGCTGCTTCCACAGCACAATCTTCTCCTGCACATCCCTGCTGTGGCCAGGCCCACAAGCAACCACTGCCAAAACTAAATATAGCACATGAACATCTCATTATTAGATCCAACAGATCAAGAAAATAGTCCAAATACATCAACTGACTACAGCCGGTATCCAAAGTAAACAAATGCACTGATATTGCTTTTTCATAAACACATCACTGACATAACATTAACTGTCACAAGGTAATGCAGATCTTTGTACTGCTGGCACTATTAAGCTTTATTTGCTTATAGCAAAACAAGGAGGTTTTGCTCACCTCCTTGTGTTCACAAACTCTGTTATTTACGCTGAACATCCTTGAGCACTTGTTCTTTGTTCACTGGTAAGTTAAAAAGCAATGGTTTTCATTCAGGGGCAAAGAAACCAGCAGGTTCCGCACAGATTCAGTAAAACTCAAAGCCCCCCAGTATTTAGCTTAGCACACAAATCTTCAAATCATTCCAACCTCCCTTGACCGGCACTAATTACAGAAAAAGCATCCTATATTATTTTCTAGCACATCTGCATGACATTTGGGCATTTAACAGCAAAACCAAACTGTCCTGCTCTTAATACTGCTAAAAGTCTTTTATTACTCAAAGGAGTTGAGTCTCAAAGGGCACTGATTTCCCAGAAAAAAGTCAGCCCATCTTCACAGATGTATTTAACTTCTCATCCTGCAGCTATCAGCAAGGGAGACAGAAGCTAATAGCAGAAGCTTGACTGCTTCCAAGAAGAGTAACAGAGAGAGCAATTCAAACATTATTTCAAATAAGTATGTTAAAATGAGCTAAGAAGCAGTTGAAAAACTAGCCATGAACATCTACTTTTCAGTAAGACAACAAAAGCAAACAAGTGTAAGTAACAGGCTGGTTTTCCCTTTACCTTCTCTTCTCTTTTTAGCTATGGTATTTCATGCCCTCAGTGACAGGAACAAACAAACAAACCAGCCAAACCCTCAACAGCAGGGACAGGGAGAAGGAAAGAGAAGTATCAAATACATGTGGGGGTTGAGGGATGGTGAGTATCAATTATTACAGTGGGAGATCCAAGCTACAATGAAAACATCGAACTTTAAAACTCTACCATTGTACATGTTCTGTAAAATAGTTTTATATAAAAGAATGTCAATGACAGGATAAAACTACAGCCGAGTCTCCTCTCCTCTTCTATATAACTGCCAGCCATTTTAATGCAAAGGATATTCTGTATTCGTTGAGTTCTTTCAGCTCTTCTTCTCTTCGTTGTTTTTCTAGTAGCTCTTGCTGTCGAGAAACCTCATCAAGGAAATGTGTCTCATCTTCATCTAGGCCTCTTACCATATTTTCTGAATAAAGGAAAAGAACACATATGAATAAGCTAAAACCGTTTGGGGAGAAGCCATTTCTTTTGCCTTCACAACTCTTAGAGCATCTTCTGATGATTTGAAGCCACCCCACAAATGCAGGGAGTGCCCACATCTTGCGTACAACGCCTGTAACGCTGCCGAGGTAGAACCACCTGTGCAGTCACTGGGAACGTGGGGAGTGGAGTCCTGGCACACCGAGCACGTTGGGTACTCCTGCACTCACACGATGTGCCAAGAACAGGGTACGAAGCAAACTCCATCAGCTAGCTGCTGGATTCTGTAATTAAGGAGTAAAAATCACAGAATGCTTTGGGTGGGAAGGGGCCTTGAAAGGCCATGTATTCCAACACCCGTCCAGGGAGCAGGGACATCTGCAACTAGAGCAGGTTGCCCAGAGCCCCATCAACCCTGACCTTGAATGTCTCCAGGGATGGGACCTCCACCACCTCTATAGGCAGTTCATCCCAGTGATTCTTCCTGGCTAATTAAAAATACTTCCCAGTTAATGATAATGGATGCTAACAAGCCAAAACTTACACACACAAACTACAACAGAGACAGTCTGAATACAACACTTATCTACAGATAAAAGCAAAACAATCCACAGGAAGCCATGAAAAGCTATTGGACTTGCTGATGTAACTAAGGAAAAGGACCAAATTTTCACACAACCAGCCTTTCTGCAGTTCTGAAACACCATTTGGAACAGGCGACACAAAACAAGGAATAACCATATTAAGGAATGACATATTTGCTCTTTTGCTTTTAGGCACAGTTTAAGCCTCTCTCCGCAGCATCTGTTCTTAAAACAACCAGTAACTGCAAAAAACATTAGTTCTCCCCATAAATCTTGCCCCAAAATAGGAAGCACATTTTCTTAAAGCAAAGAATTAATAACTTACATTAAAATTAACATCTGTTTTAAAAAACCAAAAAAGTAGAAGCAAGACAATTCCTGACTTCCAAATAAAACCAAGTGATTTCTAAATGTGCTACCCTACTTTAAGGCAAGTACGTACCAGTGCAGGAGGAAGTTCTTTTCTTTTCTGTTCTGCAAATGTTCAACATCTCTCAAATTATTTAGTTAGAAAGGTAATAAAAAATATTTTTTAGAAAGACCAAGCCTTGCAGTTTGCAGTCATTCTCAGAAATCTTAACCATCTTAAACATTACCTTTAGTCTTCACTAAGGCTTAATTCTGTAAGGGGATTTTTTGGCTTTTACATGAGATTGACATTTTTTTAATCTTCATCCACATAGTCAGGTCCCACTTACTCCAACAGCAAGCTAACAAATCCATTTATACCGGTAATGAGGAAGTTTCTGCCTTTGGCAGAAAAGCTTAGAAACCAATTATTATTTGAGGTCACTTTTTAAAGGCTGAGCTGTACTCTTCCCAACTGTAAGGATGCAGAGCTCACTTGTACATCTTTCAACAGTAACTTGTAGCATTCACTGGCACTGCTGAGGGACCCTTCAGACAGCAAAAGACGTTGCAGATCTAGTAGCTGGGCAAGGGAAATAATTTAGGCAGTTATCAGAAGCCTTTCCTATCCAGGTTGACAACAGTCGGTTTTCCGGTGGCTGCTGGGACAAGAATTGCTTAGTCACATCACCAAACATGATTTAGATCAAAAGTTTACTAAAGCAAACCGGAAACTCTCCAGCTGGGAGGAATCCTGTAGGCACAGCTGCAGACTTTAAGGTATTAAAGCTGCTACCTGTGCTTTCCCTTTTTCATCACCAAAAAACCAAGCGAAACAAGAGACAGGAAATCACTTCCACTTATTTTGTTTGTCCTAATTTCTCAGAAAGAACACATTAAAAGTTGCGTTTTGGAGAACAGCAGTATTTAATTTCATTTAAAATGCTACAATATTCTACTAAGATTATTTTACTTTGAAAAGGAAGACATTCCTGCAATTCTGAATAAGTCAGCAGAAAGAAGAACTGCTAGTCCAGGTACCAGGTTTTATCTACTCCAAAGGCTTAGTTAGAGTAGCTAAGTTGATGTGTTTATGCCCACACAGCTCCTCAGCATCAAGGTGCTGCTCTTTCCAAGTCCCACCATCAGCTGTGACAGAATGACAGTGCACTAAACTCATGTTCTACTCCTCTAAATAGAAACTCCCACAGATAGAAAAATTACATATGAACATTTTGAGGCAAATTCAAGCATATTAGGGGACAAATCTTGTCACAAGTGGCCAAGCTGGGCTGAACTCTGAAACGGTCCACAGTTCACCCAACACGGATCTTTAGTTAGCCAGCTCCTCTCATTTACCTTCTCTCAAAGAAATTCAGCCAGAGGAATGATTTTAAAAGCATCTCCTCATTTCTAGTTCTCATTATCATCTTCACACTCAGCAACACACATGCAGGTGATACAATGTGAAGGATTTTTCTATAAATCCAGACACTTAAACTTCAGTAGAAATTAGGTGTCCATTTCATTAGAAGAGTTAAACATCTCCTTTTGGAAGATTCAACTCCTGTATGTTTACTTCTTCCAAATGATAATCTTGAGACTCAAACTACTTTCACATGAACTAATTACAGCTTGGAAATGTAACAGCTACTGGAACGGGATTTCTTTTTATTGATTCAAACTGAGTGCTCTTGTGTTAAAACCTGAGTTCAGGAGTCACCAAACCACCTTACGTTTCCGCTTTTCCGTGGATCAGTATCAGAGTTTTTTTGGATTTAAATGCAAAATAAGCCTACCATCCTACACTTTCCAGGAATGCTGCCTGCTAACCGCAAGCAGCTTCTGAGTTTCTCATGTGTCAGAGCTGCCCCAGTGCCCAGAAGAATATGTTATCTGCAGGAACATCTACCACCCTTGAAAGAACACACAATTTTGGTGATACTCTTCTGTAGGCTCTGTTTATCTCTCAGAAAGGCAGAAAAGAGACAGACAGGCCCCTCAGTCAGACATTACACACAATACATGCACTTTGCCAGGTTTTGGTTTGAAAGAGTAACTGCTGGTGCTTACTGAATTTAAATTGCTCCTCAAACTCCTGCTGCTTCTTTTCTCTCTGTTCCTGAAGTCTTTCATACAATGAACGTGGGTCATACGCCTCCTCTGGGCATTCTGAAAGGAAGGAACAAATTGGGAAATTAGACTATGTTAGGACTACTACATTATCAACAGTCCTTAGGTCCTTCACGTAAATGCCTTTTGAACTCATAGAGTACAACTATTATCTCTTAGTTCTGTTTTCCACCAAAGTGAAAAACATTCTCTTCTCTGTAATTATTAAAATCTATCCCATACCTTCTGGATCCTCGGGCTTTCGGACCTTTTCCCATTCCTCTTGCCTTCTCTTTCGCCGCTCCTCTAGCTCCGACTCAGACACAAACCTCTTGTTGATCACGAGGTCAGCAGTGCCATCTCCTCCATCCATTGTGGAGCAGCCCACTCTGAAAACACAGCACGAAAGATGCCAGGGGCCTGATTTCACCTCTCAGTGTGTGACACATCACTACGCTTCCCAAAAATCCGTCCTGCTGCAGTTGTAGTGACTTCACCTCTCCAAATGCCACTACACAGTACACACCGATGGAGATACCAACTCACTGCACAGACTAATAGCACTACTTATTAGTCCTTCTTTACTCTTCTTCATAATTATGTCTTCCCTGTTCGTTATCTGCCTCAGGATACTTTTCTAAAAGTCATATTTTAATAGCATTTTCCTCACCCTGCTTTGGGTTTTCCTTGCTTAGTATTTATAACATTAAACAAAAGAAAGAGAGATGAAAACCCCACTCCTAGCCTCACATCCTTTTAGTTCAGTTCTTACATCACTCTGGAGAAAGGATTAGACATTTTGCCCTCACTTTACCTCGGTTCTTTCTGCCCATCATGTGAGAACTGAAGAAAGCTTGCCTTTTTCCAGGATGAGGGTTTCCAGGATGAGGAAATCTCATCAACAATGAGATTTCCAAAATTAGCATCTCATCTCTGTAACCTTCAAAACCATTCCGAGGTTTTCAGCAGCTCTAAGGAGAGCTAAGCTTGGACAGGTTGTGCTGGGGATGTCTGGCAGGGTTACACAGAGGTGAGTAAGGAGGTATCCCTTGAAGCTAAAATAGGGCTGGGATCAGAAAGTGGGAGCAGTGCCCCTGAGGAAGTGAGCATAGACTCTCCTTTCCCAGTACACCCACCCTCTGCTTCCAGAGACCCAAACACTAAGTACCGGCCAGGTCCCAGTTTCATACTGGGCACAGGGATGCTCCAAGGAGACAGCCATCCCAAGAAGGAAACTCCTGCACGCCCAGGACGACACAAACCACTTGTGCAGGTAGTAAGTGGCTCACATGGAGATTTCTTGTCAGCTCCATGCTACAGAATGAGACATTAATGCCTATTTTTGTTTCTTACATCCAGCCTCTACATGCAAGTACAATTAAGTCACACTACCCTCAAGCTTTTTAATAGTTCCTTCTTATTTTCAATGAGTACCTCAAGGACTAAAGATGATTGTCCCCAGCACTGCCAAGGATTATTCCTCTAGGATCTCACACTGGAAGAGAAGCCAGACCACTTTCCTCCAGGGAGGGAGGGATGGATGCAGCAACCCAAACCATGGAGGGAACCAGCTCATCATCTTTCCTTCATTACCACAATGCACTGCTCCTGCAGGAAGCAGAGTCCTGAAAGTCCTACAAAAACTGATGCTTTGGGGGATTTGTTGTTTGTAACACAGATGACAAACTGAGGTCCTGGTAGAAATCCAGGTTGAAGCACCAGACAGGTCTTTGTTACAACAGGATGCATTCTTAGGGCAGAAATTATCAAAATACAAGATGAAAGTATTATCTTAAGAAGTAGGGAAAAAGACAGAACTTTTGTCTTTCTAGTTGACTAACTTTAACATTAAAAAGCTAGTGACTTTTTCTATTTTTTATACTTTTTTTTTGGTCTCTTTTTTACTATCTACCAACAACCCACCATAAGACAAGCCCACTTTCTGTAACAGTTGGAAGACCTGCTCTAAACAAGATACCCTGGTCCTCCACTTGTGTCAGCTTAACCAGTGCTTTCAGAGAGGAAAGAAAAGGTTCAAATACCATACTGACAGAGAGTCATGAAAACAAACTAAAAGAGGGATTCTGCAAGGGCATAGAATCACTGGGGGGACTAGAACCTTCAACAGCAAACCACCCACCTTCTATGTCAGCCAATTCAATCAGACAATGTATTTGAAGCTACCTGAAATGGATTAAGTTTTCATTATGACTTGACACACAGATACCATATTTTCACTACAATCCTAGAAATTGTCCTCTGATCAAACACATTGCAGCACAATTTTACTAGCAACCACATCCCGGAGCACAAAGATATGGAGGGAAAAAATACAAATCAAAGCAGCATCACATTTAACTTCACCCACAATAATGAAGTTTGCTAATCTTGCTTTATTCTTTGCCTCTCCCCAGACAAAATCTTCCACACCCAAAACACAACGTGTCTGGCAACCGTTACCCTACTGTTTCGCCTGGTGGCTGTATTCTGAGTGATAGGCTGTCACTCCGAACGACAGAAATTCATGCCACCTCTGTAAACTGCATCTTTTGATCCTAAGACATGGTAATGCTGTCAGGATAAAAGAAACAAGACTTCACAGCTCTTGCCACCACCTAGGCCGGAACAGATACAGAGCAGAGTGTGCCCAGGACACTCGTATGCAGCTCGCAGCACACCTGGAGC
>NW_008630386.1:0-4840 GCF_000691845.1 Merops nubicus
ATATATATATTTAAATATATCACACTCAATGCCTGAGCTGTGCCAGACATTTATCTGAACTAACTATTTGCAGTTGAGCAAACCTATTATTGTGAGGGCAGCCTGGTTTCCAAGAGACACCCCCACTCAGCCTCAGAAACAACTCTGACGAAACGGATGGCACCTCAGGATTAAATTCAGACCAGGGCCCAGCTCCCTGCCTGTGGTGAACACACCAAGATGGCCCAAACTTGTGCATTACCATGAAGCAACTCAGGGCAATGCAAAGCAAGATTTGGAGGGGCTTGAAAAAGAGTATTACAGGACTCAGAAAAACAAACATACACAGCACCAGATTGATCCAGGTCTTGATGGCTCCTGTTCACAACAGATTTTAACTTGGGGAGCAGAGAAGCTGGGGAAAAAAAAGAGGAAAAAAAGCGAGGAGGGGGGTCAGCCTCTTCTCCCAAGGAAAAAGTCATAGGACAAGCACAAGGAGTCTCAAGCTGTGGAGTCCCCATCCCTGCAGAGGTTTCAAAGTCATGGAGATGTGGTGCTGAGGGACATGGGTTAGAGGGGACCTGGCAGTGCTGGGGAACGGTTGGACTTAGTGATCTTAACGGTCTCTTCCAACCAAAACAATTCTATAATTCTATTACTGAGAGAATTACTGTTACCAAGAGAAGCTGAGATGCAAATATTAGAGGTTACAGTGGCTCAGCAGCAGCCACAAAGCTCCAAGCCCAGCTCTTGTAAAAGAGGCTGTTAATCTAAAATTCGATATCTTATGTAGCAGTTAGAAAAGCACTGTGAGAACTGAGTGAGTGGCTAAACACATTTAGATCAAGATTCTCCACCAGTGTAATTCAATTGGAAGAACTGATGGAACTACAGGGATCCACATGAGCTGAGAAACTGCTGTCAAAGACCAAGCTTTGTCACATCTTACTCCTGATTTGCTCTTAACTGTGGAGGAAAGCCCTACAATTCACAATTTAAACCTCTGAAGTTCCAAGGGCTAGATATCTGTTGTTAACTTGCTCATGAATTGCACAATTTTTCTCCTAAATTCCCATGTTTCAGTTACTTCTGAAGATATTTCAGAAATTTTCAGCTCTTGTCCAATCAATTTTAATTTTTTAAGCAGTCAGATCAGTGATTTTTTTGTCTGTTGGTCTTGGTTTTTAGGGACTCTCTCCAGTGATGTAATATTTCAGAGAGAGAGCTCTGTTTCTGGGCTGTATGTTGTATGTAGCAGATCTACAATATAATTCTCACTGGACACACCTTGCTAAGCATGTTCAGGTAATTCTCCTTCACAATTTTTTCAACTGTGTGATCAAATCAAGTAGCAAAACTGAGACAAAGGGCCAGTGAAGAATAAGTTTGGGACATCTTTTTGTCCTGAGATTGAAAAATTGCCTTCTTCCTCCCACACTGTGTCCATCCACAGCTCTTAAACAAGTTTGATTTGTTTCCTGGTGCATTGAAGTGTGAGGAGTTTCAAGATTTTATATACCAGTACTAAATACCCGTAATTTAATGGTGCAAAATGGATTACTGTCATTGAAGCTGGGATGATGCCCTGAGATACCCTGAGTTTACTCATCAGAAAAGTTAAATTTAAAGTCTGGATCCACAGGATAAGCATGTCTGTGACCACCTTCAACAAACAGAGACTGTCCTGATCATGTGGAAGGCAGCAGCCTCCACCTGCTCACAGCTTGTCATCCTCAGTCAATGGATGGTTATTTACTTTTACCACAAGAGATTGCTCAGGAGAAATACTTGGCTAAAGTCTAACCAAACTACAAAGAGGTCTTTTATCTGTGAAAAGTGCAAGACTGTAAATAAAAGAATCTGGTGTCACTGTTTTCATAAAGAGTGAATAAGGATGATGTCACTGGCACAAGACGTGAACAGAGCAGTCAGCTTTTCAGTAATACGAAGTGACAGTCAAGATAGCTCAGAATTATTTTATATGTTTATTTTTGGAATAGTATGTAATCACACTCTGCCAATATCCTGGCTAGGAAAGCAAAGCTATTCATTAAATATATATGTTCTGCAAACAGAATAAGATTGGCAGTGATATTTTAGCTAGCTGAAGAAACACAGAAGTGTCAGTTGTCTTGCCTTCTTTTTAGTCTGAGGCTGTTTTTCTGCTCTCATAACAAAGACACTTAACATTCACAAATGAACTATCCTTTTTCATAGTTAAAGATTACATACCTATAGTTGTTCTGAAGACATACATGCTGCTTGGCATATCATGAGATAAAAGATAATCTCACAAAGCCACCCAAAAAGCATAGAAATCATAATGGAGGTGGATGAGGCAGGACCTGTTTGAGGCTTTATTCACACCATGCCTTCCAAAGTCTCTGGCCTGATTAGCCTGGTCCCCCCTGCCCAGCTCAAACTATGGATATCTCCAGCCTCTTTCCCAGGGAGGCAGACTGAGCTCAGCACAGTATTTGTGTGGAACAGCTAACGGTGGCAGAGGAGCAACAGCAGGTCCCAGAGCTCCTATTTTAATGAGCAGGGGCTGAAGCATGCTCTCCAGTCTTCAGACAACTGCATACCCATAAACCCTCCCAGCACCTAGGCTCTTTATGGAGGTGAATCCATGGGCACAGGATTTTATTAGGGGAGCTATCTTGCTTTCTCCTTGTAGATCCTTAAAAAACACCATCTGAATTGAATCGTGAGCAAATACAACCAGCCACAAAACTCAGATATATCTTGCCTCAGGCATTCTCTAAAGTTACTATTCCCCAAAAAATGGAATGAAAAGAGGGAGGGTTAATCATTGCCTAAACTCAGGGTAGCAAACAGTCACAGCAAGGACTGTTTGGCCCAATGAACTTGCCATTCATTCCCTCTGAAATGTCACTAAACTTGGGCTGTGAATCCTGTTTCTATTTTTAAGAAATGCAGCTTGTGAGTGGGAGGCATAAGAACTAGACACAAATAAGAAGAATGTCCCAGGCAGCATGTTATGCTGGTAAGAGAAGAACAAGAACAGTTGAATTGAGAAGTTGCCTTGGCCTAACTCCCCACTCTCAAAACCCATTGTTTCCATAGTTTGTCCACAACAGTGTGGGCAGTCTTTACCTTCCACCACAGCAGTTCTAGGTCTTATTTTTTTCTCTTAAATTTGAAAATAAAGCTCTTTTGATCAGAAACAGACAAGGCACCACTTATAAAGTACCGAACTCTCTCCAATGGCAGCACAGACATAGGTCTAAATGATGCAGCTGGGTCCTTCATCACAATCCCACAGAATCCCAGATCTAAACATGGTGGACCCAGTTCAGCTTCAGCCAAACATCATCTCCACGCACATTTCAGTGGTCGTTGTTCCCTCAGCAGGTCTTGGGTAAGGCATAGATAATACAGCAGGCACAATCACACCCCTCGATTCACTGTCTGGCATCAGCCACGTCACTGAACCTGCAGCCACATCAGTCCAACAGCCGCCCAGGGCACTGGGGACATCCCACAGCTACCAAGCCAGCTCCAGCACTGAAGCAGTAGAGCACCATTAACATGCTGTTATAACCAGATCAACGAGCAGAGACCTAGAGACAACAGCCCAGGCACAGACCCGTGATGCAGCTTTCTTGCTGCCAGCACCCAAAACATCACAGCTGCCCTGGGCAGCATTAGCCTGACAACAGACACACTAAATCCTTGGGCAAGTCTAGGGCTGGTAAAATGATGTTATGTTGCTTTGCATCACTGAAAACTTCTACATCTGGATAACCAATTAAAATGGATCTTCTAAGATTATCACTGAATGTGCTGCATATTGGTTTTGATTTCAGTACTACAGTTAAATTAAACCCAGTGCAGCTGCATACTTATTTTGATTGCATAAGCAGATACGCTGACACTGGTGAGAGCAAAAGAAGGTGCCTACCAGTGGACAGACACAGCCTTGGTAGAACACCAAAGTGCTCAGCTATGGCTAACTGTAACAGGCCAGTCACAGGAATAATAGCTCAGGCTACAATTCTGCCAGCCACCAGGAGACATGGTGGCAGTGGTGGAGGCAGCTCAGTCCAGCTCTGCAGAGCTGGGTGTTAAAGCTCCCTTTAGTGTGTTCTGCTCCCTGGCACACCTCACCCCACAGACATCCTAACCAAGCTCAGCCTGCCAGGCAGCCCTCCTCCTCCTCCTCCTCCTCCTCCTCACACCTGCCTGCTCAGGCACCATCCCAAGAACCGCTCCTGGTGGTGGGGGTGGTGGGAACTGTCAGTATAGCAGCACAACCTTAACTCTTTCTGCCCTTACCATTTTCCCTCACTCCCTGTCTTTGCCTTCCTCAGGAACAGCAACTGATAGTACAGAAATCAGCATGGATGGTTTACTTGATGTCAAAAAGAGCTTAACAACAGACAGATGATTTCCTCATTGACCAGGGGCCCAAACTATTCTGAATTGGAATATAACAAGTCTGAGGCTTCCAGGATTTGCCAGAAATGCTGAATGGCAACATTAACCTTCACCAAAAAAAAAAAAAAAAACCCTTTGCTGTCAGCAGTTCTGTAGATAACTGGCAAGGGCACATCTAGTGTTTTCGTGGTTTAGATTTGGTTTTCTTTTTTCTTTTCCCTGCAGTAAGGAGGCAGAAGATAGACCTCTATAGAAGATTTAGAACTGAACAACTTCAGTGGCCCTGGAAAGGTTTCCCTGTGATGTTACCAGTTTGCCCAGGCTGGGCTGGGATAGGGTTGGTGTTTTACCTGCAGTCAGGAGGGAGCTGTAGCCGGGCAGCAGCCAGGTCGTTTGGTGCCGAGCTGACCCCGTGCCCGGAGCTGTGGGGCAGGTGGGCTGGGGGCAGGGGCAGGTTCTG
>NW_008630386.1:5019-9168 GCF_000691845.1 Merops nubicus
GCCGCGGGTTCGTGCTGCTGGAGCCCGTGCGGGGATCTGCTCCCTCTGTACAGTTTGTTATACGTGGTTATACCCATTGTTACTGCTCTTTGCTGTTATTCTGCATTCCTGTAGCAACTTCTCCTTGTCTCAGCCCACAGGGTTCTGGGTTTTTCTCCCTCCTGTGCCGGGGGCTGGGGGGTGAGCGAGTGGCCACATGGTGCCCCGCTCCCAGCTGGGGCTGAGCCACCACACAGTTGAAATCCATCCTGCGTAGTGCAGTTACAGCTGAAACAGAGGAAGAAGTGACCCTTCCTGGTGGCAGATGTCAAGGGCAAAACTGGCATCTTGCAGTCTCCTAACGACATGGACCAAACATCCAGCTGGAGAGGGCAGTAAACCTCTGCAGGCAGCCTGCCCGTGGCCTGCTGCAGACTGCTCTGGAGAAGGCAGGGTTCCCCTTTCTGCGGGCAGTAAAACGCTGCGAGTGCACGGGACTGAACTTGATTTCAGTAGGGCTTGAAAACCACAGAGGCAATAACCAAAGGGGAGATTTAATAACAATGACAACATCCCAATCGGAAATTATCCATCACTAGCACCAACTGAAGTATCATACAGAGATGGCATCATGCTTTTATGGCATGTATAAGCACCATCCCACTCGTCATGCACATCCACCAAGCCTGAGATGAATCTACTATTTGCTTTTAAATAGAACTTTATTTTTACCAGGTAAAGTAGTATCATTCTGAAACTATGGTATCTATACAAGACAACAGCCTTTTACTAAAGCTACAAGTATACACACCAGGCACACTGAGTACATTTCCCTGTATAACACAGGAGGATCCCAGCCTAGAGCTCCTTGGGTTCTGGCACAGACAAGTAACAAGTTCCTCCTAAATCAGGCAGGTCTTGGTTTTGGTTTTTGGTTTTTTTTTTTCCCTTTGTTTATTTCCATATTCGTTGTAGCATTCGCCTTAGGCTTATATAATAAGATTATAACTAGAAATGTATTATAGCAAAGACTACAAAATTCCTCTCTCAGCCCACCCCAAAACTGAAACAGCTTCATCAAATGTCAGGACTCAGTGCACAGAGCACTGGGAGCAGAGACAATCCATCACACACACAGGAGCACAGGCACTACAGTGATTACCATAACTTAATCTAAGAAGACAAATGAGAACCATCTTTCTGTACTAGTCATGCAATATTTTGTGTTTGATTACTAGAACTGATGTAAACAAAGAAGAAAACAATTTTGTGTCCTGGCACCTCCACGTTCTGGAAGATCTTGACTTTAGAATTCATCAGGCATGGGAGAAGTTAAGTATTTGTTAAGTTTCTCTTTAGTTTGTATGGTGTTATTTCTCACCTTCTAAAGAGACAGAAAGCCTTAAGTGGTTTAATTTGAACAAGCCTGCCAGTATAAGCAATTACAAGAAATAGATACTGCTACTTACTGTGACATCTCTTTCCATCCAACATTTATTCCTATATATCCCTGGATTTTTCTTAAATCAGAAAGAGTAACTGGTCAAGAAATCAAGTCTCTTTCTCTATTAAAGTGTAGTGGGATGATCTCTTTCTCACAGTAGCATAAGCTCACTCCAAAGGAAGAAGTTGCAACTCACTAATGATACCTAACTAGTACCCCTGCTGAATACTGAAAACAAAAAAGAGAAAAAAAATTTAAAAATGTGATCCTAAAATTTTCCGAAGTCTTTCTTGAAGACCAGAGACAATAGCAGCTACGTTGAAAGTCCCAGAATCCTAGCATGGTGGGAGCTGGAAGGGACCTCTGGAAATCATCTAGTCCAACCACCCTGCCACAACAGGTTTACCTGGGCAGTAAAATGTTCTCCCTTCACTAACTCAGGTGAACGCAGCTTTGATGAACTCTTAATACGTGACTGAATCCACTCTGCAGTTGAGAAGCTTAGATATTGTAAAAGCCTGGGGAAATGATTCAGAAATAACAAAGATTTTAGCCAAAATGTATCTCTTCGATTTGCTGTGTTTTCCTTTTCATATTGACCATAAAGTTGATTTTTGGGGGTTAGCCAACACAAATGAATCAATCACTATGGAACCAGGTTCTAGTGAGATGCAGCCAAATGTGCCACTTCTCCAGCTCACGCTGTCTCTATGACTCTGATAAAAACAAGCAAGAAATCTGCAGGGTGTGATGAATTAAGATGTGCATAGACCCTCATGAGATTTTAGCTAGATTTTGCCACAATAAACATGAACATAACTTCTGCCTCTGCTTCCACCAGAGCTATTCTTCAGGTACCATAAATGTGTCCACACAGAAAGTTAATGAGGTCTAGGAAATATATTGTAGATTCAAGCTCGCTCTTCCTTGGTAGAGAATTTACTACGTAGACAAACCCCCCAGAATTAATTTCTTTTTTTTTTTTTTTTTGTAATTTTAAGAAGCTTAACTTGAAGATCTTGGCTTTTCAATGTGTGGAGAAGCTTTTATTGCTATACATAACAGTCTCTCAAAGGACTCAAAAATCAAAAGCGAGGAAGCCCATACCTATGTTTTAAAGACAGCACACTCTTTAAACTGTTGAATGCTACTAGTCTTATTCTAAAATATTTTTGTTGTATGATCACAGAAAATATTGAATAAGCATCATAGCTTTACAGAAATAAGTGTGCATATAGAAGCTTCAAAATATAGTAAAACTCCAGTATTATTCTTACTGGAAAACAATGACAAATTGTTTAAAAATAAATTTAGAAGTTCTCTTCACTTCTCTAGGAAATAATACTTTGCTGTGCAGGGAAGCAAGGTCGTGATTAAATAGCAGGGATTCCCCCAGGCATTCCCTGGGAGGCAGAGGGGCAGGCAGCTCCGTGGTGCTCAGCTGCTGGCTGGGCTGAAAGCAGCACCACGCGGTGCTCAGCAGCTGTGAGCACAGCCACCAGCACCTGCAAACACCACCACACACATCTGTATCCCAAATACAAAATTGAACACAAGTGCTCGCTCTCCATTTCCTCCGTGTTCTTTTGCTCTAAGTTTATTTGCTGAAATAAAAAGAAGCCTTGCTGTTTACGTGTTGTGAGAGCAGTCTGAGCAGTGCAAACAGTCACCCTTGGGTGGGCCAGGCAGGTGTGGGCTGGTCTCTGGTTTCAGCCATGTGAATCTCCCCGCTGTTTATAGTCATTTAAAATTTCTGTTAATTATGCTATTAAATACATGAAGAATAAATTCCAACCATCTCATCCACTCCTTTCCTTAACTGCTGTGCAAGTCATTTTCCAGAGGGTGCTGTCAGTGCCTGTCCCACGACAGCCCAACCCTCCAGATGCGAGTGACGTCTCCCACATCAGTAATCCCAGAGAGACAGCATGCCTGAGTGAGCACTCCCAGCTCTGAGCCCTAACTTCATTCGGCCCCAGCTCAGATAACCCAAACTGAACAGGTATCTTCTGTTCCCAGGCCATGTTAATGTTGGGCCTGGAATGCTCTAAACCTAGTCTTTTTTTCCTTTTTTTTTTTTTTTTGTTTGCTGAGTGTAGTCCAATCTCCCTTAGAAGTATCAGGTGTTCAAACCACAGATACTAGTATTGAGCAATGGGATCTTTCATTTCACAATCCCAAATTAATTCTGATATAGAAAAAAAAAATAATAGCATCATCTAGTATATTAGTTTTCTTTGGCTGCACTAGGACACAGGAGACCCCACTACCCACACCAAACCTTCAGAGGAAAAAAATTTTACCCAAATTTTATTTTGGGATAAACACTGGGCTGGACTCCTTTCATTCTATGCTCATTCATACTACTATTTTTAATTAATTATTAGACACAAGATCAATTATCTAGATTGATATTACAAGACATTTCAAACACACTTCCTGAGGCAAGTAGCAAGAGGCACAGACAAGAGCAAAGGCCAACGTGATATTAAAGGATACTGAATGGGCAAGCATAGGTCATGAAATTGAATTCATCGACTTTATGAGGGACACAGTTCAGCCTGAAGCCTGCTTTTCATTTAATCTCAGAATTTCAGAGCCTTTGGTACAGCTACAGCATTTATTTGTTTTCTTGTTTCTGGCAAGAGAGAGAATCAGTAACTAAGATTAAAGAAGATGAACACAATATTAAAGAGCAAACCACTGAGGGGTGCACAGGGTGCAGT
>NW_008630386.1:9370-39755 GCF_000691845.1 Merops nubicus
CCCCACTGCTCCCGTTCCCCACTGCTCCCCTTCCCCACTGCTCCCGCACCCCACTGCTCCCGCACCCCCAGTGCCCCCGCTCCCCCGTCACCACGGCAGGACCATTTTCTGCCGCCATGCAGGGGCCTGATTCCCTCACACGCCTGTCCTAGGGAGTAAGCAGCTTGCTGCCACCACCCCACAGGTACTCGGGGTGACTGGGGAACGCGCTGACGTGGGTTTTAATGCTGGTCACTTTCTCAGTGCTTCTTTTTCTTAATTTTTTTCCTTAAAACTACGCAGGCAGCATTATTGGATTTGAGGGGCAAAGCATTTTTCATAAGGATGCCAAGTACCACACAAGATTTACGTGGTGTTTCAGTAACAAGAGCAGGAAGAAATGAAGGAGGAGGCGTTTGTCCAGAGCAGCCTCTGCCCCTGCAGCCGATGGGGACTGAGCGAGCCGTCTGGAGCCCTCAGTGACCGCCTCCAGCAGCTCTGCAGCATCCATCAGGGGACTCCAGACGACGTGCTGGTCCTTGCTGCCTGCATGGTCCCCAGGGGCCCATTGCTGCAGCTGATGCATCGCCCATCTGAGCCTTCTCCCGCAGCCTGGGGCCTCAGAGACTCCCTCTGTGATGCTGTGAGCCAAGGGATGGAGGCAGCCAGCACCTCCTACAGCAGGGAAACACTGCCTGCTCCCTGCCCAGCCAGCAGCTGCTGCAGCTTTGCACCACTACAGCTGCACAGCTCCTGCTTCCTTTAGGAAGCCAAGTGAACATTTTCTACAGCATATCTGGGGCTGCAGGGTTGGCTTGCCTTAGTTTTTTCATCTCATTTCCAGTGATATGTCAAGAGGAAATGGCCTCAAGTTGTGCCCGGGGAGCTTTAGGTTGGACATGAGGAACAATTTTTCCCCAGAAGGGTTGTCCAGGGCTGTGCCAGGCTGCCCAGGGCAGTAGTGGAGTCCCCATCCCTGGAGGGGTTCCCAAGCCGTGGAGATGTGGGGTGAGGGACACGGGGCAGTGGGGACCTGGCAGGGATGGGTTAACAGTTGGACTCAACCTTAGAAGTTGTCTTCCATCTCGTATGATTCTTTGATTTTATGTCCAGAAATAGCAAAGCCCTGCAAGATTGCCTCTCAAATGAATTTAGAATACATATCTATAGGAAACGTGCTCTGAAAAACACCTGCTAGTAGGTTTCCACAAAACATGACTCATTTCCAGCCACACCCTGACATTAGGCACAGGGGGCAACACCACACAAGTGCGCCGATACTTACCCCAGCTCAAGGGAGGATCAATCCAAAACCCGACAGCACCTTTGAAGTTACCTCAAATTGTCATTAGTGAAGTCAAAGAGCTCAGTCACCAGGCTGTGGAGCCACACAAGTTGCTCCAGCTCCTGAAGAAGCCTGAAGTTCCAGTACAACTCTACTATCTGAGATGCAGAGAGGAAAGTCAGCCAAGACCCATGGGTTCCCAAGTGTCCCCGTCATTTTTGAACAGCCAGATTTTGCCTCTCAGGTCATTTAGACACCTTTAAAACTGTCACTCTAGTTTCACATAAATGATAAATTATCTACAGTTGCATTTTAACACCTGTATTAAAAGACGACTCCTAAAGGATCTCTAGATATTTTTAACATGTCCTCGACACTTAAGGAAAATGCCTTACTGAATAGACTTTCTATTTTGACAGTTCCTGATATGGTTAACATCAGAAGAATGACATTTTTGGATGAATTTTCTCCAAAGGATTACCTCCCAGTAAGGGTACTTCTGTGAAAGAGCTCAAATTGTGGGTGTGAATGAAAATGAAAGGTATAAGCCACCACTCACAGTCTGTTATACAACATTTTCTTGACTGTATTTTACCCTCTCTGAGAAGTCACTATATTTGGTGCCTAATACAGACTACACTCAGTTCCTTAGGCTCAACTCAGAACATCCACTACATGTAGCAATTAGCGTCATTTTATTATTATTATTATGAATGGCATGAAATCGAGTTTGCAGCAGGAAGCAAAGTAATTTCAGGGAGAAAGAACAGGGATGGGAAACAGGAAGCATCAGCTTACGAGTATTTTTAAAGCCAGCCAGAGTTGCTGTTTTCTGCAGTACCAGCACATGCAAACCCCTCTAGTGCCTGTTGTTCTTTGCTAAAACACAACATCTGAAGGTGTTAGAGACAGCATTAAAATTAGACATTGGAAGGCAGTATTAAAAAAAGGCTCCAAAGTAAACCTCACACCTTCCTATAGGGGACAAATATTTTTCCATTTAGAAACTTCCAGGATAGACTTTAGCTGTTATATACCTGAACAACTCCCATCGAGTGCTAAGGACTGCAAGCAGCCCTTGGGAGAATCTGCTCATAAGGTTTCCCCCTGTGCTTTCCCCCTCACAGATGATGCTGAGCAGCAGAGTGGGGTGTTCACTACTGCAACCTGATGACAGCTTACTGTAAGAGTGAGCTCCATTACGTGTCAAGATCTTTACTTATGTTACAGTAGGGATTACATCAGCTGCAAGTTGCTACACATGTAAAAAAGTCTTATAAACTAAGGCTATGGAGTGGTTTTATTTGTGATGCTAAACAAAAACAAAACAAACCACCACAGAAGTCGAAGTAGCTTTCCCCTCAGCTTCCTCTCACATCAGTATTATCTGGGGACAATTGGAAATAAAAATTTGTTTCTCTCATAACCTTGTTAGGTCTGTTTAAATGTCTTTAAGATATTCCTGAAACATTTCTCTAGGAAATATGCCTAAGCTTCCTCAGAGGTGCAGGATCTCTGCACACGGTAACAAGAGGCATTCCTAGCTCACGCTGGGGACGAGGCTGCAGACAGCCCTGGGTCACAGCACCCAGTAGTTATTTTGGAAATGGAAAGAGGGATGTTGGTAACTGAAGGAACTCTCTCCCTCTTGCTCTCTCTGGCTGCTCAGTATACTGTTGAGCAGCACCACATCTGTGGTATCATGTTCTCTCTGCTGGTTTGGACTGAGCAGGATTTAAATGTCATCTCTTGAGCTCATTCTTTCTTTGTATGTTTTTGACACAAGCAACGTACTTATGACCCACTTGTGAGTGCCTCGCAGATCACATTGCTAAATCCTGAAACTGGAAGTAGATGGACATGACAGGGTGCCCAAGTGCTGGGGGTGGCTGCAAAGGCAGCGTAGCCATGCAAGGTGACAGAACTTCAGCTTCACAGACGTTCAAAGCCTGGACAGCCACACCTGGGCAAAACACAAAATGCACAGGTCCGTATCACAGGAACATGATGCCTGCCTCATCTCCTTTCCCTGCAATTTGATATGTTCCTCCTCGTTGCCTCTCCCAGCTCTCTTTGCTCTCCAAACTTAGGTTTCTACTTTCTTTACTATGTCTAATTTCAATGCCAAATTGGCTCTGTAGCTTAAAGAATATGTCCATTTCCCCCCTGCATTCTTCACATTTCCTTCTCCATTCTCTTTCTTCCTGGAGATTTTTTCTTCTTCAATCCACTTCCTCCCCCTGGGAAAAAAAGACTTCTGAGCCTATTCAACCAAAATCAGGCAAATGTCCTGCACAAGTGACCTCCAGCACTGGAATATTTGCTTTGTAAGCATGTGTAAGCATGACCTGGCAATGCAAAGCCTGAGCTCAGAAAAGCTTGTGAGATCCTTGAGCAGTTGTCACTGCCAGATACTGGTGTCAGGACAACATTCAGGGGCCCACAAGAGCTGGTCAGAAACCACACACCTTTACACAGACAGAAATCTGGACTGTCAGCTTTCTTCTCAGACATCTATTCGTTGCTGCTTCTGTTTCTGCAGCTCTCCCAAGCCAACACAAACACGGGGCAAGGGCAGTGCCTGTGCTTTTCAAAGTCATATTAGCAGAAACGCTGCCCACCAGCCCAGAAGTTATGCTTTAGAGCACGATACATGTCATCAGCAGTGCTGTCACCGTGCCAGAGCTTGATCTTTGTCCTCTCTGACTCACAAAATAAAATCACACTTGTGAACATGAAATGCAATCTTAGAAAACAAACTTTCCAGCAGCGCCCTGAGACAGAGGAACCTCTTGCAGAACTAAACCTACCGCAGCAGGGTTGAGTCCTCTTGGTGCCTGTCAAGAGCTAAAAGCTCTATTCCTCTACACAGCATTTTCCCTCTTCCTTTTGTTAAACCCAGCTCTGTAACAACAGATTCTGCCACGACAGGAACAGCTTGTCAGGGTGCAAGTCCTCTGGCTAATATTGTCCCTTGGGTAAAAACATTGATATGGGCAAAGTGACATCAAGAGAAGAAGCTCCACCTCAGCCCGTGTTGTTGAGGTGGTGCAGCCATGCAGACAGAAAAGTGCTCACAGAGACTCTCCCCATCCAAAGGCTTTCTCCTCACACAGCACCAGTGATGACTTTCTATCAGCAAAGTGACACTCAGAAAACCATACTCCTGCATAGGTCACATGTACCAGACCATACAACACACTGGGAAAAAGTCTCTTGACTGCAGATTTTTACTATCCAAGGCCTCAGTCCTACAGCCTAATTTATTCACACAGACTAAACGTTCCCTTTAGTGAAGATCATGAGGGTTTTCTTTGCCCCCAGGATGAAGCAGCCCCAGATAATACAGCAAAAGCACATGCTATTAAGAATGGCAGATTTTTGTGCTTGCACCAGGGGCTCCGTATTTTAAGGACCTTGTCTTGCATGGAAACAGAACATTCAGACATAGCCACCCTTTGTTCAGCAGCAGAACGTTTGTGGCACTGGAGAGTACAATGTCACTGCTGTGGGAAACTAAGGTGTCCTCTCCAAGGAGCTAACAGTGATTTTGTGAACAAAATGCTGGAGAACACACAGCATCTCACTCCATCACACTGGAGGTGTTACAATCATAGGAGCAGCAAGATCAAACAGTGTCCGATTTAATTCTCCCATTCATTTTCCTGTATCTCAGGTATCCTGCAGCTCCTAAGACATCTGAGAGGTTGTGAACCAACACAGATAATCTCGTCCTTCACATGTGTAGACACGTTCTCAGTAAGAGTGGGGAATCAGTGCAAATGAATCCATTGATCCCTTTCACAATTCAGCCACAAACCAATTCAGTGTAGGATTTATGTGATGTTGAGAGCAGCAGTTCTAGCTTGAGCAGTGATATAATTAGAGATGCTTTAAGTGTTTGGGGAAAAATGAAAGAGTAACATTTCTCTTAACAATGAGTAAAAAGGCACCGATGGAGCAATAATGTTTTTATTGCCTGCATAGTTTCAGTGACCTAACTGTTTTAGCCATAAATGGTTTTTAAGCTCGAGTAGTTTGCAATAAAAACAATCATTACTGCAATTGGCCATGTCAGCACTAGAAACAGAAGAGGCTTTTTCTCTCGTTAAAATGGGACACAGGCAAGCATCCCACACACATGATACAGTATGAAATATGTAACATTAAAGAGGCCCAAAACTAAACCAAGGTCCATATGATCATAGGGTAAGGAGACATGGTATGTAGGAAAGGAACCACGCTCCAAGCAACCCAGTGCATGCTGCCATCAGCAGGAGGTGCCACTGAACACTAACAGGTTAGTGATTTGTCTGTGCAGATACTCGTTCACTTCTCCTGCCGCTTAGCGTTGGAGAAGCTACACTTAACTCTCTTTCAAGAAAAGCTGGTAAGAAATTGCTTTTGTTGGTATTGCTTAAATCTGTTTTTTGATGTGGGACTTTTCAGACCTTTTTGCTGCCTGTGTATTTATTATATGGATGTAAAGATGGAAAAAGCTAATTAAATAATTGGCCTAAGTAATCACACGAGACTATTGTAGAAAACGTCAAGGAGTGGGTTTTGTGCAACACAACCTTTAATTACCTTTTTTAAACTAATAGGTAAGACCTGACATTGCTAGATAGCTTAGCAGCTCAGATTGCTAAAGGTTGTATTTTGCCTTTCCAGAGACATGATAAAAAAAAGAGGGAAGAGCTCTTTGAACAGCAGCCTTACTTTAAAGCACCCTGTTCTTATCCCCAAGCTTCATGGCTCACAAGCGTATTTATAAACTACATTCATCAGCAGTTTCATATTATACTCCATATACTTCGAGTGGTTAACATCACTCCAGTAGTGTGGTGTTACCTGTGATCAGACACGAGTCATGAGCTCTGCACACATCCTGGGCAGCAGCCTGGCTGCCCTGCCCTGCAGGAGCTCGGCACACAGACAGGCTGTCCCCTTCCTGACAGTCCCCTGCAAAGCCCTGGACGTGAAGGCGAAGCTTTGTTAGGCAAAGCTTGTAGTCCTGCTTACAGTGAAGGAAACCACTACGTATTTAATACTGTCTGATGCTACAAAAGCTTCTAGCTAGGTGTTCCCAAAAGCCTGAGGAGTTTGTTTTTATATAGCCTTACTGAAAAAAAAAATACTAATAATAAAAAAAAAAATCCTTGGCATTAACAGCAAATAGCAGAACAGTTTACATGTATGAAACCCAAAAAAAATGAAAGACAACCTGCATATCACAACACCCAGAAATGTCCTTTTAACTCTCTGAAGTCCCTAAATTCCCCCTGATTTTACTCAAAAATTATACTTCCAGCAAAATGCATCAAAGGAAACACTTGAGACACTTTGACCTTGCTTTTGTATACATCTTTTCTCTTTGCTTTTCCGACAAACATCATAATTTTGTTTTCAAGATAATATAAAAAAAAAATTAAAATAATTTTAAAAATAGCATTCCTCTATCCACAGTTTGAAAGCTATATTCTTTTTTAGGAAGAACAAAAAATAAGCATAGGAGCTAAGTTTGAATAGCTTTTAGCAAGCTGTGTGCCAGATTTAGAGCCAGTGAAACTCAGTTACTTTTACAGACTCATCCTGACTTAAAGTGTACAAAGTCCATAAAAATAGAAAAATTACATCATATTCTGCTGCATCATTCTCTTGCTGTTATCTGCACTTTCATACTCACATGTCTATGAAAAAATGCCATATGGGAGATGAAAACATATTTGTCTATTCACCACAAATCTTGTCAGGTTAAATACACACCTCTCTCCATCAATATTAGTCAATTAAGTGTTATAATTTGTAATGAGAAATTAAAAAAAGAAATCTGACAGAACTGGTTTTTGTCTTGAGAGCAACCTTCTAGCATGCTTGTGTGATACAAATGCTTGTGCCTGGGAGAGTTTCACACGCCCATGTTCTGGTGTCCTTTGGTTAACATTTGAAACACTGCAACTTCCTCATCAACCTCTGTACAAGCCCAGGAGCTCCCACAAGAGACTTTTCATTTAAGAGGAGCTTTTAAAACTCTTACTCAGAACAGCAATATCTGTGCTTATTTCCCAAATTAGCATTTCTGCACCCAAGCTGGCAAATTCCAGTCTTGATTGACAGCGAGTTAAGATTTAATGCCCAAAGTGTCCAGCAACACAAACTATCGCTCTGTAGTGGGGGATCCTCTGCAGAGCCACCACCAGTTCCTCAACACCAATATTCCCATGCAAAACCCCACTCCCCAGACCAGCCCAAATGGTCCCTGGAGCTGGTGCCAGTGCCCCAGGGCTGGAAGCCAGCCAGCCCTGATCCCATCAGCCCCAGCCCAGGCTGCTGTGGGGAGGAGCTGCAAAGGGAAGGAGTAGCCTGCAGTAGCTGAGCAGAAGCCAAGTTCACCCGAGGAGGTTTTTCCTCTAGGGAGAATCCCAGCAAGTTGCTTCATCTCCCCTCCAGCCCCTGACAGCATCAGAAGAGGCTAGAGGCAATCAAATACCTCCTCGTGAGGTGTGTTGGCCTCAGTAGTAGCATCACGTATTTTTAATTTCCAGAACGCTTTCACAACTGGAAGCATAAAGTTAATATACTGAAATAAGCTACCTGGACAAGTGCAATAACTTCACTATACCATCAGCCTTGCTTGTGTCTTCCAGGGTTTCAATAAAACACAGCTTAGTGGTGTGTGTTTGACTGACGTGCCTTGCATTAATTTTTCAAACGATAATATTTGAACTGTATTGTCTCGTACAAACCATGATGCAAAAGTTAAGTGAAGTGTTTTTAAGGAGTACTATTCTGCTCAAAATTCCATACTTTTATCAGAGATGATCTACAAATTCATATGTTGCACCCAAATCTTGGTTGAAAGGTGACCAAAAAAAAAAAGCCTCATGTTTACAAACTATCACTCACTAGGTGAAGAATTCAAATGCTCAGACATAAGAATACCTGCATACTTATCCACATTGGTTGAGTAATATTCTTATAGGTTTACATTTTGGGAAGAAGAAACTAGAATGGGGAACAGCACTTACCCTCCCACTAAAGCTAACATTAATTGCAGCATTGCTACCAGGTCAAAACCTGAGCAGCATCTCAGACTTGACTGGTTTTTTTCTATTCCCTTCCTGAAGCCCTACGCAGAAAAACATACTCCAAAGAGGCAAAATGAAGCACAGGAGGAGAAGGCAATCCTATCCAAATAAAATGCCAGACTAGGACACTTCCTGCTGGTGTTCCAAATAAACCAGTACCCATGCCTTCATCAGTACGTCATGTTTAATCCGACTCTCCTCCTGATGTCCTTCCTGCCACATCCTTTCCTAGGACTCTGAATGACTCAGCTAATGCTCCAAAAAAAGATGGTTTTGCAAATAAAAATCTCTGCTCTTCTCTCCTCTGTCTATATGCACCATGCAAGTTTTCAGTGACCAGCATTACCTGAACCACCCAGGACACCTGGGCCCTCAATGCCATGCCCCAGGTTTTCCCCCCTTCTGATCACACAAATGAAGAGGCTTTCCACAGTGAAATATAACTCAGCACAGCTCTTTGTCTGCTGTAGCAACAGCTTTGCCTTCTGATCCACACATGAACAATTTCATCAAAGGCTCTAAGGCAGTTGCCCCTGGAAGCCAGACAAAGGGTTGTTTGGTTGGTTGGTTTTTTTTATGACTAAATCATGCTTTCAGATACATGTTTACCACGATTACGAGTTACCTAATCTTGTTCTCACTTACATGTGTGTAGCTAGTGTTTTAACACACGGGTACATAACTTTATTTTAAATTTCCATCAGAGGAGAACTGTATGGATTATACCTCTGTGCCAGGAATGTGTTAAAGTCTTATGAGGTATGTTGTCATTGTGTAAAACTCAGACCATTTATTTATGCCTTATTTTATTCTATATTAATAAACATTTTATTTAGTTTCATACTCCATGTACAGTTATCATTAATTCATATTTTGCTTTTCAACATATAGTAGACTTAGTCAAAGCACTGTTCATAGGTTTAATGAATAATATTAAACCTATAGTATGACTTCTACAGCATGGGGGCTCTGCTAACACTGCTCTCAGCACTGCCACTTTTTCAGTGCTGTGGGTTGATACCAGAGATCTGGACAGAATTCTTCATTTTTAATAGCTCACAGCACAGAACAGTTTCTCATCATCACATAAAAATAGGATAAATACCTGAGTTAGTACAACAACAGTGAGAAGCAGTCTAAAGTAGAAAAAGGTATGTGTTAGTTTAGCTGTACCTCTGCGGTCATTAGCAAACCTCTGAAAGATACAGCAAAGAGCAAGTTTTTTGCACCAAAGTTCCACAAAGCTGTCAATGGGAAAAAAACCAGAGCTATCCCTGTGACGTAAATGCACCCAAAATATCAGTAAATGCAAAGCATCTTCAAGAGCACTCATTCTGCAGTTTCCCTCTTGCTTCCCTGAAGAAATTACCTGAATTTAGCATCCAATTTAACTGACCCTCATGTAAATGTCCACAACACACACAACACCTGAGTCCCACTGGTGCCACATTGCCACAGCAACCCCACACTCTGCAAGTGGTGTTCCCATCTCTGAGGGTATGCACCAGGACCTGAGTGAGCCACTCAGGAATTGCTTTGTGTTGAATCATGAGGCTGCTGCTCCTCCTTCTCGTGGCCCTGTGTGGGTGTGTTTCTAGCCTGCCAACACAACAAATTAAAACATTCCTGATTGCACATACTTTTCTTCCCTCTGTTCTGGCCACTGCTATGCATCACCTGCTAACTCCTTCTACCAATACACAAGAGTTCAAATAGAACTACTAAACAATCCTCACTGTAGCAGAAGCTCCCTGCTCCCACAGACCAGGGGTAATGGGGTTAATCAAGAGCATCACGCAGCGTGGGTGAAAAGGTGAATCAGAAGATGCAGACTGCACTCAATTCAGTTTCTTTGAGGTGGTCTGGTAGCTCACTACTGCTTCTTAGATAAGAATTAAGAAGTTTCAAATGAAGTTAGGAGGGTGATAGACCAAAACCAAAGAGGAATGATTCTTCATAAACCACACATCATCAAACCCAGGAACTCACTGCCACTGGTTGTTATAGATTTAAGAATTCCCATCGTTCCAGGGGAGAACCATGGCCAGGACCATGGAGAAGGAAACATACTGAAGGTTACTCACGTCATAGAGGCTGCCACAAGATTCTCATGTGCATGCTGCCAGGACAATGTGTGTAGGCCAATGGATTGTATTCTGACCCACTGCAGCTACCCTCATGTGCTCATATATGGCTAGATTTGGAGCAGAGGTGCAGCTAACGAGTATTTTTGTTTCCTACTCTGCTGACTAAGCTGTAGGGTATATGACATTAGAGTGGTAATTGTGACAGGCATTTTATACTGGTTGGCCTCATGAGTCTTGGTAGTTCCTGGCTAGTGCATGGACAAGCAGGACACCATTTTCTGGGAAGCAACAGGAGCTGCATGTCTAATTTCCCTGTACACCAAAATGAAAATGTACTTGTTAGTGTTTGCACATACAGACGCTGCCAAGTGCATCAGCAGTTACTTGAGTCACAGCATCTGTTGAGTTTCTGAATCATGCTCTTAACCTTGAATGTAGTAAGATGTTAGAAACAGCTTCTGATCTGTGCTTTGACTATTAGATATCCACATACCATAGGGAGTGTGAGAGATGCTACAGTCATAAGTATCTCATTAGGAGAATCATGCTCCTCTTCCCACCCAAGATACCTGGACAGGTCCTGGGAAGAGGCTTAGCTTGTGCAATAGGATATTGCCAGCACAGTCACCGCTCCCCCAGTGCAAAGGTAGTGTTAAAAAAAAAAAAAAAGTAAAAATCCCATTTTCCCTCCCCACAGAAAGCCTTCCATTTTGGCTAATCAATGAAAAGATTTCAAATGTTTATCTGATGTGTTTTCTTTATCTGACACTTTCTGTACTTTGCAGCGTTAGCTGTGACAGGCAGGGCTGCTGCTGAGGTGGGCTAAAGAGGTTGGCTCACAGCAACCCCAGGAAGTTGGGCAAAGGCAACGTCCTGCCCTAGGGGAGTGATAAAATCCCACTGAACAGTAAGCAAATCTTAAAACAAAACTGCTGCAATTACAAAGCAGGTGTTTACATTCTGACCTCTGTGTTGTTAGTTAAGGTTTGAAACAAACAGATCAGGTTTTGACAAACATCCTCCCCTCCAGCAGGGTAGCAGCAGCAGCCAGGCAAATAAACTCAGGGAAAGGGGAAGGCATCTGTCTTGCATTTAACACTGCACCAGACACACAACTGAAACTTGCCCCCAGCCACCGCTGGATCTCTACACAGGAATGACTCAAAGCTTAACAGGCAACTCCAACTCTCAGACCAGTACATGAAAGTGAACTCGGATCTTCAGTAGCAGCAGCTAGTTCATTAAAATCAACTAAGACTCTGAGGACAGTAGTTTCTGGTAGATGAACAAGGTAACGATCTCTGAATTTCATCCTAAAGTAAGTATATCTCAAAGGTTTGTTAAAAAAAAAAAGTAAAGCCAAACAGCTGTTCCACCAAGTATCTTCTCTGTATCCAGCAATCAGTTCCAAAGACTTCCTGAACCAGAAGTCACATCTGCATCACTGCATACCAAAAAAAAAAATTTAAAAAAAAAAAAAAAATCAACTGACTAACATTCACTTTATTATTTTTGGTTACTTTTTAAAGCACTTATAGCTCCTAAAAAGATATCCACAACTTAATTGCACATCAGGTCAGAAAATACCTTCTCCTTGCTCCAGTTTCAGTTCTGGCTAATGATTTTGTCGGGTGCTTTGTGGGTTTGCCCACGCCCCGGGCTCTCTGCAGAGCACTACACCTGACAGTGCCACGTACACGCTCTCCTACCCGGTGCCTTTCCAAAGACAAGTCTGAGTTCCTGGCTGAATCAGTATTTTACTCCACATCCGACCCAGTCTAAAGGAATAGGGAAGCCACGGGGGGGAGATGGAAAGTGTGGTGGGGAGCAGGGCTGCCTGGTGGTGCTGGGAAAGAGCGTGCCGTTGGAGCACCTTGCTGGCTGCAGCAACAGGTGTAAGGGCAAGAAGCCACAGGATACCCACTTTACACTCCAGCTGGCTGCCTGAGGCACACCAGAACTGAATACGTGCATTTCCTATGAATAAAAGATATTCATAAGTGTTGTTTTGCTCTAAGAGTTGTCACTTGCTGTTTGATGCAGTGAAGGCAAACAGCACAGCTGTGCACAACAGCATAACCTGCAGCAGGTCACTGACTGTTCTAACATGGGTTAACATTGGAGGAAACGACACAGAAAGGATCTTCCTCTTTAAGTGCTTGACTTCTGTACTTGGAGAATTATATTATTGAGCTCCACATAATCTTTTAAAGCCTAAGAACCACTGTGCACATGCAAAAATCTGACCACACAAATCCAAAGCCAGAGCGTTAGATTTAGGTATAGTCTTCTCAGGATCATATACACCCTCTGGCGTAATCCCTGTGCCAAAAAGGACAATCTCTGAATTAGTGTGTCAGTCAGGTGGGTAAGTCAGTCTGTGGCCCTAAGGAAAAGAACAGACACAGCTGAACCATCCACATGCTTTCAGATCATTCTGTATATCGAGGACTTTAATCCTAACAATAATGTACATTTATTCAGGCACTACCCAGTATTCCTGTTTCTACACCAGAGAGAAAGCAAACAGATAAATTTTGCACACAGGTCTCTATGTTCATCTTTTTTTGCCACATTGTCCTCTCTGGCTTAAATACAACAATATCTATGAAATAATTCCATTTACCCACGTTCCCATTTTACAGACTCCTTTCAGGAGTTGGTTCACTCAAATAAAAAAAAAAAATTGAAGTCTGATTCTCCTATAATTGTGTTATGTTTGATCTATTTTCAAGAGGTTTTCTCCCTTTATGTGCTATGAATAATTCCAGTGTTCGGGGACTTTGCAGCTGTTCAAGCTGCAGCTCATCTTTGAGCACCTTTGCCAAAACTTAGACACACACTTATGCACACGTGTACACACAAACACAAACTCTTGACAAGCAGAGCAGTAAAATACAGAAAATCTAATAAATTTGAAAATCCATTCCAGGAAAGAATTGCAGTGTCATGTTTGGCACACCCAGTTAACAATTCTGGCATTTTAAATGAGTGACGACTCCAGGAGAAATGAAGAAACAAACAAAGACATCTGAGCATGCAGGTCGGCTCTGCTGGGCTGGTTTCCTCAGGATGTGGTGTCTATCAGCACCCCTCGTGTCCCCCCAAATCCAGCCTGAAGCAGCGCTCCCCCCCTAGTAACAGAGGCCATGGAGAAATGCCCTTCATTGAGGTCAAGCACCAGAATGGGAAAGGCAGAAGCAGAGGCGCTTTCTAAAGAAGACTTCAACAGCTTAGAGGCAGTAAGTGAAACTCCACTCCCTAAATCAGGTGCTTCTGAGTGGACTTTGATTCTTCTCTGACCATTTGCTGCAGCTCATCTCCATACTTCTCTGTTTCAATTCTCATCACAACCCTAATATTTTCTTTTCCATTCTTTCCCTTATTATTCTTACATGGAAATGGCTTTTCATTCCTGTTACCATCCCAGCTCCATTCTGACATTCTGAATGTAAACAATACAACTGAACAAGGATGTAAAGCCTGACCAAAATAAAATCATGGAATTGTTATGATTGGAAGAGACCTTTAAGATCACTGAGTCCAACTGTTCCCCAGCCCTGCCAGGTCCCCACTGCCCCGTGTCCCTCACCCCACATCTCCACGGCTTGGGAACCCCTCCAGGGGTGGGGACTCCACCACTGCCCTGGGCAGCCTGGGCCAGGCTTTGGCAACACTTTCATGGAAGGAATATTTTCCTCATGTCCAACCTAAAGCTCCCCTGGCACAACTTGATGTTGTTTCTTGTTGCCCTGTCACTTGTTCTTTGGGAGAAGAACCTGACCCCTAACCTGCCCTTAACCACCTTTCAGAGAGTTGTCCAGTGTGAGGAGGGCTCCCTGAGCCTCCTTTTCTCCAGCCTGAATAACTCCAGGCCCTTCAGCTACTCCTCACAAGACTTGTACTCTTTGTGTAGTTAAGGGTCTAGAGCACAACTCAGAAAGCTGAGATCAGAAAACATGTCCAAAAGCAATAATCAGCACTGGAATTACAGTTCAGCTTTTATTTCCTCTTACATTTGTTAGGAACTAAGCCTGGGTACAGTGATGCCTTACAAACATCTGACTGCATAACAAGTTCTTCCCAGCTCACAGTAGCTTCATGAGTCATATGGGTAAAATATTTGCAATTTTCTAATAAAAATATTAATCCATTGATGTTAATACTCTGTCATTGTAAAAAGGCCAGTTTAGGAGAAGTTGGAGTCTTTTAACTACTACTGGAAAACTCCAATGAAGAACCTTTTTTATTTTGTGAGCTACAATCTTGGCTTCTCTGTAACTGAGCAAGAAGCTACTAACTTCTAACTGCTTGCCTGCTGCCATAGAATATTTTGGACCCCTGTTAATACTTATTATTCAGAAACAGACTCACTATTTGCACTTCTACTGTAATTTATATTGATGGGAAGTGTTGAACAATCACTCCCTTGCCTCATGCAATAAATGTTCTTTTAAAAGCATGTTAAAGAATAAACAAAGATAACACAACCCTTTTCTTCCATTGTTCCTCTTACTCAGTGACCTTGTAGCCTTGTTCCAGACAAGAAGCTGCTTTTAATGAAGTCTGTGTAGTGCCCAACACAAGATATTTCAAGCTCCAATCGGAGCCTCTGGGCACTCTAGCAGCATGAATAGGAAACTCCAGTAACCACCAGTTAAGAAAATTATCTTCTGTGTGATTCAGTCTTTGAAAGAAGATGTGTACCCTAAACTTTCATAAAGGAGAATTATTCAGTGTACAAACCAACCTCTAGCCAGAAGGGAAAGGGCAGAACTCAGAGGGTCCTCACTCAGGCTGAACACGCAGGAGCTCCTCAGCCATGGGTTGCTTTGCCTGCAAGCCACTTAAACCCACACTCCCACACCACCATCTGTCACCAGGTCAGCAGTGTCCAAATAAACTGTGCTAACAATTCCCTAATGACCCTTAGCAGATGCATGTTTTACTTGGTGGAGGTGCATAAATAAGGGGCAAAACACTGCTTCTTTTACTGTCATGAATAGCTCTGTGTTGAGACAATAGTGTCATTCACTTTCTATCACTGCTTTGGACTATGCAAATTAATTCTGTTCACTGATTTTCCTTCTCCTACTATTTTATACAAGCTTACATATATTTGTAGTCTACAAAATTTTTAATAACAGGTAAAGCATGGTTCTCTGTAGATAAAACACAAGATGGAAAGTTTGGCTTTGCGTTTATCTCTTAGCAAGCTACTGCTGGCTCCTTTTCATAGGTCACTGCCTTTGAATTCTCCATGTGCTATGTGCAGTGGCTGCCTTACATCAGCTATTGCAACAGCACTTAGCAAAGAATCTAAGGTCCGGGCTGTTAAAACAAGCAGCAAAATACAAGGTGCCTTGAAAACTAAGCACATTACATCTGCATGCCATAGAGGCCAATCATCCATCCATTCTAAAAGCTGACAACAGGGACGGAGATTATTACAGTGTCATTATGGTCTGCAGTTATCTTCAGCTGCACTTTTCTGACCCAGATATTTTCAGTGTGGTTCTTAATTGGGAAAGCTCATGGAAACAGCCAGAAGAGGTCCTCATTCATACAGTGATGCCACATCAGTTTTTGTGCTTTACCAGATGCAGGTGCTCTGACAGCTTCTCAGGCGTGCAGGGAAGGAAAGTGGAGCCAAACAGCATGACAGCATGTTTCTGTATCAGAGGACTTCTAGGAACTTTGAAAACTTATTAACAGGTTGTGTTTAATAGGAAGAGTCTGGCAGGGATGAGTCAAACTGGCCTGCTACAGGGAACTAGCTGGATTGCTGCTTGTTCTTGAACACTGAAGAGTGGAGAGCCCTGAAGAGCTTTTGTCAAGAGAGGTTCCCTCTCATCTCCTTGCTGCGTTCCCATGACAGTGAGGAACAGCACACAGAGAAGCAGGAGATCTCACTCAGGAGCAGCAAACACAGAAATACACCTAGAGAAAAGCACTCTGAACCCTGTGTAGCAACAGGCTCTGAAGTTTTTATTACAACATATGGAAGAGAATCAAGTCACTGAAGGTGGGTGTCAAACTTGGTATTCAAACAGGGAAACATTATAAGGAGAGGAATTTTTGAAGACGGGAAAAAAAATATTTTGTCACTGCACAACCCTAGATGGTGCACTGTTTGTACACTGAGTGCAATTCCAGCCCTCCCCTCTTCAAAAGGATATAACAGGCTTCCACAAGAGCTAGAAAAGGGTGGTAAAAGTTACCACAGACATGGAGAAAACAGTTCTTGTGAAGAGAGACTAAAATAATATTCTGCAGTTTAGAAAGCCACTGAGACTGGCAAAATCTAAATATAAAGAATGCTGAGAAAACATTCCTTATTTGCATTTCCTCTATCTAGAGGACTATTTTCATGCATTAAATTGGAACGAAAGAAAAACTTGAGGGAAAAAAGAAAAATCAATTATTCTTAATTACTCTTTTAAACTCAGTGTTTAAATCAGATTTGTAACCTAATAGTGCCACAAGACACTATTAAGCCCAAATTTATTAAAAAGTGCCAAAGACTCATGGAAAGAAAGCCCTTCAAGGCTGTTTGACAGTGATAATTTGAAACCAGTTCAAGCAGTCCCTGATAACTGTTCGCTGGAACCTGGATGTGACACAATGTTAAGTCCTCATCTTCAGCTCCTTGCCTAGCGCTTCCACCGAAGCATCAGGATACGAGCCTGGAAGGGTCCTTTGCCTGACCCACTACAACAGGTTCTTGTCTGCATAGAGCAACTCACTCCACATCTGCTGACAGAACAGCTAAACAGCTATACATTTAGTAGGATACTTTTGCACAGAGCATCTCCGCCAGGTCTCATTACTTTAACAACGTTGCTAGTAAATAAATAGAAAAAAATAAACAGAGCTTGAAGGAAAACAATAAAACTGCAACTTATTGAAGATATTTTAGGTATGTTTTGTTCAACAAATTTTGAACCTTGCAGCCTTCTGCCAAATCAACTCAGACAGCAAGAGGAAAAAAACCCAGTGTCATTCTTCAGCATTTTCTGTGGATTTTTCAGCATCCAAACTTATTTCCACTACCTGATTATTCATACTGCTTAACATCACAGTAAGAGGAGTTCCCTCTATTATTATTTGAGAAGAAGAGTACTTATCCATTCACACTGCATCAGGAGGGGGCAGGTCTGATTTCAAGCTTATTTCACAAGATTCCTGGTGTTAATTAATAACATCTGAGCCCCTACACAACCATCCATCCTGCCAGACACTTGCATCTGTTTATCAACATAACTGCCGAGTATATTTGTATCCTGCATGAGCATACACCCTCTAAATACATTGTATAGTTCAACAACTGAAAAAAAAAAAATAGTACAAAAATATGAAAGGGGGACAAACCTTAGAAACCCCACTTTTAGGTGCATGAATCCAACAGCTCATTGGCTGGGAAAGACAAACCCTGCCAGGGGTAACATGAGATTTGTAAGTGTCCTGGATTTGGCATATTTCTAAGTATTGAAATATATAGAAGAATACTACTTTTTCTGGCAATTATTTTCTCAGATCCATTTTTAAAGTTTGCTCTTTATTTCTGCCTAACTGAAAATAATAGTCCAAAACTTACCTATTTCAGTTTTCAATTGCTTACCCAATTTTTGCATCAGTATATTCAGATAACATCGCTGACATCAGGACTTCTACCTGCCCTTTGGCTCCTGTTGAGCTCCTTTTTGAAATATTCCAAGGAAATTTTCCCCATCACTGAAAAGAAATTCAGGTTTATCATCTTTCACTTTTAATTCTCTGCATAATTCTCCACAAGGCTCTGCTTATTTCCTAGAACCTCTGACAAGAAACAAGAGAGCAGACTCAGAAAAGACTTTCCTCATGCGTCACCAGCTACTCCCCTGCCAAAGTCCTGTATGAAAATTGAGGGCAAGTTCCTGCAGAGCTCCCCTGACACGTGGGCTCGTTTAAAACTGAATTGTGATGATTTCTTTCTATCAGCCACTCAGCTGCTTATTAATTTCTCTAAGTTGCTGCAAATCCTTACAAGTTTTCAAGGCGGAAAGTAAAGGGATTTTATTCCTTCCAAGGGCACCAACGAGAATTACAACCACGTCCCCTCACATTGGTAGCAAGACTTGACTACAACTGAGAGCTGCCCTTACTTTTCTAAAATCCCCTAAAGCCATTTTTACAGACAAAAGCAGATTCAGTACCAAAGAAAACAACAAAACAAACCAGACAACCAAACAATTAAACTGCTATCTAATAATCTTCTTAAACTTGTTCCATAAATATTATTAGAAGTACAAAAGATCTAGGAAAAAACAATCTGATAAAATCACTATCATATCATATTCCTTAAGATTGATTACTTTACAGTTAAGAAAACTCTGATGTTTAATAATATCTGGACATGAAAAATGAATTCCTGAAGGCATTTTGAGAATGGAACAGCAGGAAGAGGGGAACAAGAAATTTACTGAGATATAATTCAGATTGGCAAACTGAAGCTGCTCATTACTTAAATGTTACAAAACCCTGTTCTGCATTAGATAAATTAACCAAAAAAGTAGTGGCCATGCTCTGCCTAGTTCCCTAGGAGAGCTTGCTCTTGTGGTCTTTGCCCCACTGCAGGCTGGTATTTAGCTGTTCATGCTGCAAGGTTTGATTGATAGGGAGTTATTGCACAGACACAGGTTAGCTCATACATCTGATGTATCTGAAAACAGGATTGTAGTTTAGTACAAGCTAGGGATGAGGCTCAGTCTCTAGCCATGCAGACTGCTTTACTTGTGTAACACAATCCAGGTATCAGTGAGGCAAAGAAGATAAAGAAGATTGGTATTTTGAAGGACCAACATAAAAGAATACTTATTTTCATACTTACAAGGAGGAACCAATAAGCATTTGGATAAACCACCTTTATACTTCAATTTACAATCAGGAAAATGGGCGAGGGGGAGGGAAAGGACCTGAATATCACTTTCAGAATCTGATATCTTCCCAAAGGCCTCTGGAATTATACTTTTAAATATTTAAACCTTGCTGTGCTCTATCCTTGGTGCATTTGTTCAAGTAAAACAAAAACAGGGTGGAAAATCCAACTGCTATAGAAAAGGTTTACTCATCATCTGTAAGTTCCCTGAAATCTCATTTTAACCAGACAGTTATTCTGCACAAACAATATGTTATGAAAAAGCATGAAAGCAAGAAAATGCAAGAAGCTGTGTAATACTATTTCCCTGTGGTGCTGGGTGGTTTTGCATCAACTTAGATTTCATCAGTTTTCTCATCAGCTCTTTACCATGGGAATTGGTGCTGGTCGTACTGAGCTGGGAGTGCTCTGCACACTGGTGTGCTCAGTACAAGGGTGCTTCACCCCCTGGAACAAATCTGTCTCTGATTTGCATTCAGGTAGAGCAGCTCTTTCTCACCCATGTTGAGACTTACTTTTAACTCCAATAATACTGTATCAGAACTCTCCAAGTGTTTGATTTATGCTTAATGCAAAAATAGCTACCAAAAACATTTGAATTATGAGAACTACTTACATTATAGAAACTATGCCTAAAGAGCCTCTGTGTAGGTGGGTGGGCTATTATATTAGCTAATGTTATGCTTTCAGCTGATGTCAGTATTAACGTACTCTTTACAAATCACTTAGCACTTGTTTAAAGGCATAGCCTACTGACTGCTCTAGCAGCTTTGGCAGAAGGGGTATAATATAAAGGAGATGGTCAGTGATCCACAGCACCTCGGAAGGCCACACTTGCTCTTCCAAACCAGGGAAGATAATCACAGTTTTCATTACAGTGATAATTTGTAGCATGGAAGTAGCATAAATCTAAGTCTTGAGACTAGATATGGATGGGTTTTTTCCAAGGGCTACTAAGATCAACTAGGATGAAAATTGGAAAGATATATGGTAAGGGTAAAAATTCTTAAATGCTTAAACAATTGTTAAGACTTGTATTTCAGGCTCTTAGGATCACAAATTATATTCATCCCCAAGAAAGGATCCTCTTCAAACTGTCCTCAGCAGCTATGACTCTCACTGTTTCTAACCACCACTCTCAACAGAGATTCCATAGTCTCCCTCAGCACGGACATGCCTGTGCTCTGTAACACACAGCATCTCCTGACGTCTAAGCTCAGTCTTCCTTAACGCAGTTAAAGGCCATTTCTTCTGACATGTTGTCAGCAGACCAAGAAAACAACCTAATTTGCTGCTCACACAGCCTTCTTCATGCTTTAACATGCTCCCTCCTAAGGCTGCTGCTCTCCCTGTTTAACAACTTCAGGTCCTTTAACAAAGCCAAACAAGAAATCCTTTAGGCCAATGGCACCTCTCAGTACTCCTGGCTGGATTCTCTGCCACTTGTCCAGGTCCTGCCTGAAATGTATCACCCCAGCTTATATGACATAAAATCTGAGTTAAAGCATTGCTAAAAGTTAAAGCATTTGAGCCACATATGACTCATTTTTATGCCCACCAGTGTAACATCTATTATGTAAGTTTTCCCAACTCTATATGACATTGTGAGGAGGACTGGAGTACAACGCCAGAAAACCAAAAACAATGAAAACCAAAATAATTTAAATTGCTATCAACAATCTGGAGACATGGGCTTTAGAGAAAAAGAAAAAAAAAAAACAAACCACAACCCACAACCAAACCAGGATGACATCTGATGGGAGGAAGTGCAACACGGTGCACTTCAACAGGAATAATCAGCTCCATAGGACAGACAACTAATGGGCTCCACAGCAGCTCAGCACCACCTTCTAGCACAGGAAAGATGGCTGCAGAGACAGAAAATGGCCTGTTGCTATCACCTTGACAAGTCAAGAAGCAATAGATGACAAACGCAACAAAGTCTTAGGTGACACATGGGAAAAAATTAACAGCAAGTGTATTGAACTGACCTTGATCATTTGGGGAGATTGTGGCATCTCCCTCGCTGGGGACTTTTGGGAGCAGATTAAGCAAATTTCTGTCAAAAATAAACAAGGTAGCAGACATAACTCCAGTTTGGGGAAGGGGAGTATATTAAATCCAGATTCTTCCAGCCTCTTTTTTCCTAACCACATTCCAGATGTTCAAGGTCTGCCATTAATGGCACCTCTGCCACTTAAAGTGCTTGTATCCTCCCCTCATTACTTGTGCAGTTAATACAAGTTTTCCCCACTCCATTACTCAGTCCCCAGATGGAAAGATTGCATATGCTCAGACCCAGGACCGACCTCTGGAGAACCCCAGATCAGCTTTCTCAGTGTGCTCATAAGATGCCAGTGACTGCTGGGACTGCACTTTTCCCAGCAGGGACACTTCTGCCTTGTGGCAGATACCTCCAGGCCGTGTCGTGTGGCTCTCTTGGAGACTGCCATCTGAGGCACTACCAAAAGCTTTATTAGAGACACATCATTTATAGCTGCCTCCCTCTTCTCTGATCCATGATGTCACAGGAGATAATTAGGCTAATTTGGAATGATTTATTCTTTTCAAGAGATGATTCCTGTTTGTGATAAATGGGTCACTCATTTGTATTTCTCTGGGTTCAGAAGCTGGTTACTCAGTGATTCTCTGGGACCTCCTTCTCCTCTCTTGCTTCTCTCCTCTTTTCTCTTTAAAAAACATGATTGTGGCTGTCCCTTCCAATCTCCTGGAACCTCCATGCCATCTTGAAGCAGCAGGCACAGCCTCAGCTACCTCGTTAAGTATTCCAGGGTGAGTTTCATCAGGCCCTGCCAATTCACAAGCATCTCTAACCTGTTTTTTCTGACGCTAGTTAGAGCACTTACCCATCTGTCACCGATGTTCATTGTGTTAGCCATCTGGCCACATTCATCCTGGTTAGTGAAACTGAAGTAAAAAAGGCACTTAAACACTCCAGTTTTCCCAATATCCAAACATAGTTTTGTCTTCTCACCGGGATTTGTTCAGTACTTCCTTCCCCTGGCAATGCAATTTTAGAATGTTTTTTGTTACCTTTCCTCCTCATGTTTACGTTGAATCAGCAAGCCCTGGCAATTTCTGTTTTGTTTCTATGTGCCATAACAGTATTGGGGTTTTGATGACAAAAGTAACCCAATCCTTTAGTGTTAAATGGTAACCCAAATCAAATGAAGAAGGAAAAGGAATTATTGAAAGCTAGATGATCCCAAAACAACATTTTTAGTAAAACAAGTTAAATAAAAGAGTCCAAGTTAGCATAAAAACATTTTTCAGGTCTGTTTGTTTGCTTTGACAATAAATAAACAAATAGAGGACTGTCAGGCTTTCCCAATGGAGCTTTTTCAAAGGGCACAACAATTTTTTTTGGACCATGAAGCTGAGCTACAAGTTATTCATATACCTCCAGTGCTACTGGTAACCCTCAGTCCCAAACCCCAGGTTACTGGTACAGAAAGCAGTTTCCTTTTCACACAGTACAGTTGTTCAGGGGGAAAAAAAAAAAAAAAAAGGTATGCCAGTCCTTATAAACTTCTCTCATACACCCATGTCAACTGTTGCTTGCTTAGAGTCGAAGCAAGGAACCTTCTCTGCTCATTCACAATAGCAGTTAATATCTGGATTTTTTAAATCTTCCAAGACCTTATTCATCACCACAATAAAACTAAGTCTGAGAACATGTCACTACAATTAAGATTTTGCAACACTCCATCTTTGACCACAGCCAGTTTGTCAGAAACTGGCATGAGGAAGAAGAGCAATACCTCAAAAAACAGTGTAAGATATTTTACAGACAGAGTTAAGGACCAGTAACTCCTCAGCTTTTGAAAGGAAAGTGACCTCATATATAAACAGGAAGCAGACATGAAGAAGTTCTCCTGCCCTTACTGCAAAAAGCTAACCAGGCTAAAGGAACAATCAGAGGATTAGGAAGGTTCCTAAACTTTGCCGAGTTCATAAATTTATTGAGTCCCAAAGCCTATCTTAGTTCAAATATTAAGTGTTCACTGAAGTGGACCATGTTCGCCTTTGCATCACAAGCCTCCTGTGATCTGAATCATGACTGAACACCCCTAAAACATCTGTGTTTTGTCCATAAGCTACTGCTCTTGACACCAGTCATCCCTTGGTATGACAATAAGTCTTTAAGGTTATAGCTTCAAAAGGTGTATTCCATTTTTTAAAAGTTTATAATTCAAATTTGCTTTTGATGTGGGAACAGATTCAAAGTAATGTGCCCTTATCTATGAAAAAAATACTTAACAACCAACTTAGAATAGTTCTTCTCTAGCATTAACAAGACTTGATTCAGAGGAAATGCAGATGCATGTTCACACCATCTTTCAGATCCACTCATATTTTCTGTTCCAGTTAACAACAATGTACTTCCCTCAGAGCTTCACCAGAATCCTTTGGGTCCTGCTGTGTCTCCATCAGTCTGTCCCACCAAAAGGGTAGCAGGGAAGGCCCACATGTACATCTCCAAGTGTCAGGACCTCTCCCATGCCCCCCTGCCCCTCCAAATCCCGGGGGTTTGGCTCCCTTGAGGCACGGCCAGCTCTGACACGGTGCAGCATGGTGGCCCTGTGGCAGACTGCTGTGAGAAGAGCCCTGGGAGATGCCCTTCAGACCTTCTCTACTGCCTCCCCCAGCTTACGGTTAAGTTCAGGCCCTCACCTGTGGTCCCTCCTTGAGCATCACTGCCAGCTGGCCAGGCAGTGGCCAATGTGGACCACCACTTGCCTCTGGACACGTTTCATTGCCAAGGACTGCCCTGGTGACTAGCAGCCCCTGGGCAGGCCCCGTCCCCCCTCTGGCCCCGCTCAGTGCTTGCGGCCTGGGGAGCGTGGGATGACGTCGCTTCTCAGGGGGGCCGTGGGACCGACTCCTCACCTCCCCTTCCTCCTGGAGCAGGCTGCTCCCTGGCATCAAAAAGAAATCCTGAAGGGAATTTTCCCTCTGACTCTCTAAATATTTTATGGCAAGACTTAGGGATTGGTAAAAGGTCAGAAATTAAGCTGCATTTCTGGGGCACCTTGGCAAAGCAGGTGGCTGTCTAGGGCAACAAAGCACGAGGAATATGTGCACACCCCACTGAGCAGCACTGTCTTTTTGGCCTAGCTCTCAACAGCAGCAAGAACAGCCAAAAAATCCACGTACCCAGCAACTGTGTTTTCACCTGCTGTGGTAAGAGGCCTAGGAGTCAGCTGGAGAACCTCTCTCCAGAGAGATGAGGGGCATGAAGCTGGAGCACGGCCCCACGTTCCCAACAGCCACACTCAGAGTCACACACACGATCCTGAGGCTGCTGCAACACAGCTGCTGAATGAACAGTCAAAGGGAAGACCTCCAGCTCCAGGTCTCTAGAAAGCTCTTCAGCTACTCCTGTTCTGTCATGTGTATCCACACACCTGGCCCCATCTCTTTCAGTTTCTCCACAAATGGGGGGACAGGGGAAGAATCCTTTCCACAGCTACTCCCAGCTATTCCTAAGAGGCAGATCAGAGAGAGGATGATGGGCAGGTATCACCATGTCCTTCCCTGTGTTGTTGCTCTTTTTTCCCTGACCCAGTGCCCTATCTGCACACAGAGGAAAGAGAGACAGAACAGGTCCAAACCTCCTACTTTTTCTTGGATTATAGGAGTACAAGAAGTTTTCCTGCCTTCCATAGTCACCCTGAGGTCTGTGAGAAAATCTCTACAAAGGGCTGTGATTTTATTTGCTTCTCACTTGTTTCCTCTCTCTCTAGGCACCATATCTCAAAATAAGGCCAAAGACAGGGCTGACTTTGGCTTGTTTGTTTGGTTCTTTTTTCTGAAATAAGCTGAAGTCTGTAAAACAGCAACTCACCCCACTCCTGTTACTCCACAAATAAACACATGGGCAGATCACCAGCACAATTACTTAAGAAGTGGGGAAAATAAGGGGAAAGGAAATTCTAGATTTACTCCATAGTAAGACTCTGTGTGTGTGCGCCAGTACAGCAAAAAGGACACACGTCTCCCTGGCAAGGCTATTTGCACCTCCTCCCAGATTCGTGGTACAGCAATGTAAGATACATTAACTAAACTATACATACATTTAAATCATACTTCCTTGTGTGGTGCAGGAGGGAAAAGTGTCCTTTTCTTAATGGTAATTAGAGAGTGCAGCAGATGGTAAAGCTCCCTGTACCTGGTGAGGTCCATTAAAGGAACCCAGGCCACCAAGTGATTCTGCACTTTTAAGGTGTACCTAGGAGTGCTTCCTAGGTTTTAGGAAGCATTCTTTTGTATAATAATATCCTGATGAAAACATTATTCTCATTCCTATTGAGTAGTTTTCCTTATGGCACCAGAAACACTATTCCAATTATAACACCCAGACGCACCAAACTATGTAGACATGGCCAGATAGAACCTCGGTCACTACTCAAAAGAGCTGGCAAGTCAAGAGTAAGAAAGAAATATTATCGTTATTATGCATACTAAGAACAAAGGCATATAGAGGTTAGGTCTTGTTAATATAGCAATGGAGATCCATAGACAAGCCAGGCCATAAACTCTCATCTCGGATTACTGGGGTCAAATAAAAGGAAATTTCTCAAACACTATCCCTTTAGTCTTTTTGGTTTTAGCTCAAGCCACTGTATTTTGATAAACTACCTCTCAAAAACTGCCATATCCTCCCTTGAGGAGATTTTAAAAAAAAAAAAAAAAAAAAGTCATGTTCATTCTGCTGTGGGAGATTACAAAGGGGTACACACAGAGATGTGAAATAACTTGTGGTTACTTCCTGCCATGTTTGTTGCTTGGGATAAACAAGGATTCATGTCAGGGGTGAAAAAGAATCATTTCCCTCAGTATTTGAGTCACCCAATTTACCACACCACGTATACCTCCATCCTAAATTGAAAGGGATTAAAAGTGAAGAACTTTCAATATTACTTATGTAGCTACCATCTAAGTTCATAGTGTTTCTCGGGGTGATGGACACTAGAAATCAACATTCATCTTTAATCTAGTCATCAGAGCATTCTGCTAATGGGTTTTTTCCCTATAATGGAAGCAATTATGAACTATAATAATGAAATATACTGAGCATAGCTACTACGCAGTGAGTTCAAGTCACTATTCCTTCACTCTGCACTAGAGAACTTTGGTTCAACACACAAATTCGTTGCTTGCCCTTGCTTCAACTTCTCCTCAAGTCATACATGCTCCTACATAAATACTGCATACTGCTTCTCATAACAAATAGTATAAAAAAACATATCATAAGCCCAGAAGCAAATATATTGCCACTCTTGGGCACTTTGCCAGACACAGCACCTATTCCCAGGGCACAAAAGTTGGTGCCTCCTTTTCCACCTCCCCAGAAAGAGCCAGTCCAGATGTATTTCTTACCTGGCCTATGTCAACTGAGTCCACACAGAACTACAGAACTGAGATTTGTGGTGCAGACGTTTCCTGCAAAGCACCTGAACGTGAGCACAATAGGCCACAGAAAGATATGCTGTTATTTGAAAGAGAGCTACTGTAGGCATCTATACAAAACAGAATAATACACAAAAAGAACGTCCTCAGTACATTAGCTCCAAACATGCTCCAGATTCAAGTGCCAAATACGTGATCAACATTTCAGCTACACCAGTCCTGGCCCTACAGACATATAGATGTGTCAAGTACTCACAAAACACTAATGTAACAGAATAGAAAATCTTCTGGTAGAAAAAGGATTTCTGGGTGGTCATGGTATTATGTTCCCCCAAGAAGGGGGGTCAGGAAAAGGAGAGAAGAGCCACAGGTTGAAATGAAATAGATGTAATGAAACTCCAAAACTAATACCAGTGCAAATACACAGTAAACAGAGTTATACTCAGCCCAGCAAAGGTACAGTTGTCACAATAAATAGGAATGCAGGAGCCAAGTAGGAGGAGTAGCAGGACCAGGAGGAGCCCAAGCAGAAGTAACTGCTGTCCTCAGCAAACTTTCCCCTTTATACTGCTGAGTGTGAGGTTTATGGGATGGGATACACCTGATGGCAAACTCAGGATAGCTGTGGCTGGCTCCACTGCTAACAGCCTGCAGACCATGCCTGGCCCAGGATTCTCCCCCAGTGAAACCAGCACACCTATTGAATGAATTTGCAAACTAAGGAAATGGTAAAGTTTGTGATCTAAAATGGCTGAATATGTAAACAATGAATACAGTTCTGTATCAGCCGTGCAGCCACTTAAACCATCACACTGTGCTGTCAAGTTACTCTCTCATAGAATTCAGAAAGCATTCCTTGTAACAACAATTTCCTCACATATCTTGCCTATAATCCAGGTTGAGTTCCTGTATTTTCCATTTTTTTCTTCTGATTTCAAGACTGTTGCCTTTTCAGAGAAACTGCCAAACATAGAGGATAATTAAATCACCATAACCATGCGGGAACCCCAATAAGCTCCTCACTTAAAAAAGCACCTCTGAAAAACAAGTCAATACACAAAAAACAGCAGATCCTGGTTCGCAAAAAACTTACCACAAAAACTATTATTTAAAGAAAAGAGGGGGGGTGGGGGAAAGGTTCAGTCGTCTGCTTGTGGGGATTTTTGTACACAGCAATATGCTTCCATAAAAAGAAGCCCAATTGCTACTTACTTTGCCAAAGTAAAGGTGGACTACAAGCAGTCTTGGGGGGTAATATTTTGCAGAGGGTGCCAGTGTCTCCTCCAAGCAGGGTGCCTGGAGGCAGGAACCTTATGCTCTGATGCAGCTCCTCGAAGTGTTCTATGTGACCTATGGCAAACAGAGACCATCTCAGCCACAGAGCCATTGTGATGTGCTGGGACACTGCAGTATTATTGGGGCATTAAAAACATGGGCAAAGGTACAGTGTCAGACAAGAGTATGCCTGTGCGCCTGTATGTTGGTACAAGGAACGCCTGGATGCCAGCTGATGGCCACATTTTGTTCTCTGGGTTCTAGGTTCTTTGCTGTGCTTTGAGTTGGCACATTGGAAAAGGATCTCTTAAATACCAAGTAAGGCATAAACCAGTCATTTCTTTTTTTTTATTTTTTGTATTCTTGGGTATTTACACTGAATAGTAAAGTTTCAATCTAATGCTGATGTAAAAATGGGCAGGGTCAAACTTTTCTTGGCAGCCATCTTCAGAATACTTCAAGTACTCGCTTTTTAATCTTTTGCACATTTCTTCCCTTCAGCTTTGATTATACAATGTAAAGTTCAAGAAACTGGGGTTTAGAGGAGAGGGGAGGTTCTCTGGAAGGCTGATGGTTTTGAAATACAGTATACCAAACCAAAAACCTAGAATTCAACTGCAATGCATTTTAAGCCAAGCTCCTTTACATAAGACTACAAAAGTGGCTGTATTGATTAAGCTATAGGTACATCTAGCCCACCAGGCTTTTTCCAAGTGCCACATAAAAGTGCCTGAGGAAGGGTGTAAGAGCAAGCTAAATATTTCCAGGTTTTCACACTCAACCATTTTTTGCACAGAAGGGTGCTGAGCTAGCTGGGATTTCTACAATTGCAGTAATTCTCCACTAATTTCCCTTTCATGAACTTGTCCTGTCTCCCTTTGGGACACACAGAAATCTCTAGCATCCTCAGTAGCAAAACAGTTCTCCTGCCTTCTGGGGAAAATAAACTCATTTTGTTGTCTTGATTATGGCTCCTCTGACCACCGGAACACAGCCTCTTTCTCCAGTCAGGAAGAGATAATGAATAGCAGACTCTTCTCTGCCCTCTCCACACTCTTCCATACTTCAGAGACCTCTTCTACAACTCCCTTCCCCAAAGTCATCTCCTTCCCAAAAGAAACTCATTTTATTGAGTCACTTGTAATTTGCAAGCCATTTGAGATATTTGATCATTCTTTATGCCCTCCCCTAAAGGTTTTCCATTACTGCTCTATTCTTTTTGGGAAGAGGGGCGCAGTATTTAAGCCACAAGTGAGCCATGGATTTATACTGAGTCACTATAATAATGCTCTCAGTTTTAGTCTCTGTTCCTTTCCTCATATTTCCAAAAATCTGAATTGCTTTTTGACTGATACCAAACACTGAGTTCATGTTTTCATGGAAATATGAGTCATAACCCCAAGATTTCACTCCTGGGTGATAATGGGAGCTCCCAGCCCATCTTCTCATATGCAAAGTTAGGATTGTTTTTCCCATGTGCATGACTTCATATTTATCAATATTGAGTTTCAGCTACCTCTTATTTAATAAGTGTTCTGCATTGTATGAGCTATTTATTACTGTCTTCCAGAACTTTCTTATTTACTACTGTAACTGTTTGTTTGTATTTAAAAGAAGCACCATTTGTTTTTCAGTCATAATTGTGCTAGCAGTTTCCACAATACATTATTAACAAGCTTTTTAATTCTATTAGAGGCTAAGAAGCAAGACCTTGTATTTTGAATTAGAATACTTCAGCTGTTGGGAAACAGAAACACACTTAGAGCCAAGCTGCAAAAGTTATAGAGATTGTTAATGTCTTCACCATCACAGATAAGAACATGGGGGCTGGAACTAAATGATCTTTAAGGTCCCTTCCAAGCCAAACCATTGTATGATTCTGTGTTTTTGTCACTGCATTTTAGTTTGAGGACTGGATACAAATTTTCTGAGAGTCTCTCTAGGCAGGACTACATGGCAGATAAACAATATGGAACTGATATTCTCTTATCTGATGTGGAATGGACATGGGATAAGCAGTCAATCAGTGATGTGTCCATAAGCGTTAAATACTAATAAATCTTATAAAGTTTTATACTATAGCTGAAAGTTGGTTTTCTTTTTGACTTGCTCCCACTCAGAAGATAGATATAAGAAAAATTCATCACAATTAATGTTTATATTCAGAGAAGTAACAAATACAATTATCGGTATCAAAATAAGTTTGTGATTTTCTCTAATTTGGTCAGTTAAAAATACATATAATTTAAAGGGTTATACAGACTTAAAGACACTGAGAAGGTGTCTTTAAGTCTGGTTCTTGAATGTCTGAGGAACCTTA
>NW_008630387.1:0-310 GCF_000691845.1 Merops nubicus
TTCAGTTGGAGTATAGTTGGCCTCAGACCCTTTGTATCCTTGGATCCAAAATCCTAGGGTTCGACCTCGAGTCTCCCCTGGTGCTTTCTGTCAGAAGCTTCAGGTAGGACCATTGCTCCCGGCTGCAGTGTAGAGCACATTTTTAATGTCCTGTCCTGTTCGGACTGGCCCAAGGGCTACTGCATGTATGATCTCTCATTTGATCTGTTCAAAGGCCCCAGTTAAAATTGTTTTTCTTCTGAGTCACATCATAGAGGGGTTTTACAATCTGACTGTAATCAGGAATATGCATTCTCCAGAAACCCCGCGC
>NW_008630387.1:443-1422 GCF_000691845.1 Merops nubicus
TCTGTTGGTGGCAAATCCAGTGTCTAAAAGGATTTCAATTATTTTCTTACCTTTCTTGAAGGCGGCTTCTGCTGTATTACCCCACACAATAATGTCATCGATGTATTGCAGGTGTTCTGGAGCTCCACCTTTCTCCAGTGAAGTATGGATCAGTCCATGGCAAATGGTGGGGCTGTGTTTCCACCCCTGGGGCCATCAGTTCCAGGTATACTGGACACCTCTCCAGGTGAAAGAAAACTCTGGCCTACATTCTGGTGCTATAGGAATAGAGAAGAAAGCATTAGCAATGTCAGTGATAGCATACCACTTAGCTGCCTTTGACTCCAGCTCATGCTGGAGTTCTAGTATGTCCAGCATGGCAGCACTCATTGCTGGCATAACTTCATTCAGGCCACGGTAGTCCACAGTCACTCTCCATTCCCATTGTCCTCGTTGACTGCGGGAGGGGCTTTGTTATGCTGTTCCCTGTCTCATGGGCCATCCGCTTGAGAGCTGTGAGGAGAGAAGTTGCCGTTGAAGACTGAGACAAAGAACTTGCTCAGGACCTTGGCCTTCTACTCATCTATTGTCACTAATTCCCCGTTGCTTTTTCTTCAGGGAGGGGATGCCTTCTTTAACCTCTTCTGGTTAATGTACCTATAGAAGCCCTTCCTGTTTGCCTTTGCATCTCTCGCCAAGTTCAGGTCAAGACGCGCCTTCGTCCCTACACAACCAGGCGGTGTCCCTGTATTCTTCCCAGAATACCTGTCCCTGCTTCCACTGCTTGTGCAATCATATCTTGTCCTTTAGTCTGGCCAGCAGGTCTCAACTAAGCCATGCTGGTGTCCTTCCTTCCCTACCTGATTTCCTACAGCTGGGAATTGTAAGTTCCTGCACTCTTTGATAAGTATCCTTAAAGATTTGCCAGATCTGCTCCGCTCTCTTGTCTCTAAGGACTATTTCCCAAGGATTAACTGATTAACTCCTTGAAAAGCTGGAG
>NW_008630388.1:0-6530 GCF_000691845.1 Merops nubicus
AAGAAACAGTCTCGTCTGTTACAAGGGCATATATCTATGGTGAGATACAAGATACTACTTCAAAATGTCATTCTTTAACAATGAAATGTTGAAATAGCTGCAGCTAGAAAAATGCTTCAATGAAGGTAATTTATTATGGTTCACTGTGCTTTATGGCATCTTTTTGAGGAACTTAAATCCAAAGAAAGAATAATTTTTTTTCTCTATTACTGTATTCCTTTTTTCCTTGAATGAGGTCTGCTGGTATAAAAGAATTTTAAATTAATTGCTTAGATTGTGGGCTATATCACACCATTGGTGAAGCTTGATACCAAAGCTAAAGTGCATGAAGAAACCTAGTGCAGATACAGAGGTAGATGTTTTTTGACTACATACTTGAATTGTAGCCGGGTGTAAAGTCTCTTCACTTGTTCATATATGCTTTAGCCCTATTCTAGTGCATACCATAGTGGCTTATTTGGTGTCTGGGTGTGGAGGAAAGTCTGATTGATTGTTGAACCCCTTTACAAATGCAGTATGTCCACAACCACAACACTTAACTGGAAAATTTCTATTCAATTGAAACCTGAAAAAGATGACACGTTCATTGTCCTGACATTTATATCCATCGTACATACATCTGTAGTCTTGATTTTGTTCCGTGTTCAGGCTGCGTAATGCTACTGAATTGATGTGTTCTGTGGTTAGTGCAAGTCCATGCCTCAAGTTCTTAGCTGTATTAGTGATGAAGTCTGCATCTAAATTAACAAGAATTATGGCCTACCATTTGAAGGGGAAATGGATTCTGCTCGAAAACCAGTGTGTACATTGTACATATTTTAAAAGGGTTTACTTCAGATTAAGTCCAGTCTGGTCCAGTAGACTAGACCAAGCTGCATAGTTGGGTTCCTTCCAAAAGGAATCCAGTTTATACACTTCATAAAGTGTATCAAAGGATAGTGGGAATAGTGGAAATTTGCTTCAGAAGTCCACTGCTGATCTGAAATGCTGCATTAAATGTTGACATTTCAATGTATCTGTGCTTCAAATTAAAAACTGGGATATGGCAAAATATGTAATTTAAAATCAACTAAAATGTTCCTGTCAAAACATTTATATAAAAAACATTTTATAAGTAAACAGATACTTGAGCACAGACTGGAAATGTAGCATCTTATAGGTGTAACAATCATAACTCCACTTTACTCTGCCTTGTATACAGTCTATGGACTATAGATACATGCACAGTATATGGACTGTATTCTGAATCTCTGATACAGACTCTGTATTGACTAAGTTCATTCAAGATGAGAGCTTTTGCAACTGATAAAGCAGTTGGTAATAAAACAAGTCAAGCAGCATGTCTCATGCTGACAAATCAAACACGAATTTTAGATTCTGCTGATCAAATACAAAAATGCTTTATTTATATTCCGTCAGACTTTTTATGTGGAATAGGTAAGTTTTGATAAAATGCATTTAAAGGAATGTGCATAACAGTAAACTGTTATATTTACATTTTTAATGAAGCTTGGTTTATTTTATTTAATCAACATGTTTTTGTCATTTTGGATGATAAACAGCAATGAAAACTGCTTGCACCTTTTTCCCTGAATAGGTCTTCTGCTGGCAGCTTACCCAATATAGAATGATATTATCAGTAACAAGCAGATTAACAGCCAAAATTCTCCACTACCACATTGTACACCAAAGATCCAAAGTGCCTGACAACTGGAGGGATGACCAAGTCAATGCACTCATCCATCACAGTGGACATGAAGAAGGGAGAAAGCCAGGTGAGGAGCCAAGCAGTGGGCAATGTTAGTAGACATGCCATGAGCTCAGTTTTGTAGTAGGGACTGAGAGACAGCTTCTTGTTCTGGCCCTGTCATCCTGGGAACCCCATGAAGAGTCAGGGAGCCCCCTCCGAGAGCCAGAATACCCACACAACACATCAACTGTGAAGGCAAACCTCCCAACCCCACTGCAAGCAGAGTCAGTTCTTACGGAGGTGGCTTCTTGCCCTGTGTCCAACTTAATGTGGAAGGTGGGGGCACCTGGTGGTGCTCTCCTAATCAGTTCCCACCCAAGGCTGGCCAGACCCTGGGTGAAAAACAAGCAGGAGAGTCTTTATTGCCTGGTTGTGGACATCACCCATATGCCAACCCTCACTGAGGGCTGGAGGTTTAAACCCCTGCACTTCCATAGGTAATAAGCCAATAAGAGCTGATTCCTTTTTAATAACAGTGAAAAGAAGTAAATGAGTGCACTTCAACATGTTAAGGAAACATTGGTGTTAGCTGCCTTTGTGCTTTTAAAGGCCATACTGCCTAAGATTATATCCAGTTTTCTTCAGAATATTAAATTAAACCTAAAGGTTGTCAAATAAAGTTTATGATGAGAAGAAATAAGACTTCTGGATTAAGGAAAGTGTCCCCTTTAACTGGCTGGCTATTTTATTTCTGGACCCTTCTTCCCAGCTACCCACTTTGACACTACACCACATTCTACCACATGCATCTATACATTCACCATTTACACTGTAGTGCAAGAATACAACAAACTCATAGTAAAACGTCTTTCCTGCTCTTCTGTGTTATACCTGACTCATTATACCCCTCCAGGGTATCCCAGGAGGGTGTCAGCCCAGTGGGCTGGCCATGACACTCATTAGGACAAGACAGCTTTACAAAGCACTTTAGAGATTGCAGATGTCTATGGGGAACACATGTTCAACCTAAATATTGGCTACACCTGCATATGGGGAGCTGTGGTAGACTTAGCTCTATTGGTCTTTCAGATTTAGCAACTTCTAACAAAATTTTTACTGAAAGCGTGTAATTAATAATAAACTGCTTTGAATTGTCAAAAAAATATTATTCTAAACAGTTCAAGGCAGATTTCTATGATGAATTATTACTGCACTCTTTAAATTATACTTTTGCAATTTTGCTGCCTAACCTGGGGATGGTACAATATTTTATCCAATGACCTTCAAAGACAGTATACTTATTTTCCTCCCCAAAAAAAAGTTGACCAGTGTCTTTAAGATTGTTAAAGTAGCATAAATAGTTGCTATGATGGGCCTCCATAACCTTTGAAGAAATCAGATGCCAAGGTACATCTCTAGGAGCAGTGAATGCTATTAGGTCAGTCTTCCAGTGTAAATGATAGTATAGTTTGGAAAGAGATAAGTTTAAAATGGAGTTAGGGATACTGGAAGATGAAAAGCTCAAGGCGAATTTCTCAGTGTAATGTGTCAGTGAAAATAGTAAATGCCATTTCTAGATGGCATTACACAAAAGAGATAACTCTAAATCAGCCAGAAAGCAGATTAGAAAATGGGTCTTCCACATCTCAAATCAATTTCCTAACTTCATGTTATCCTAAAACAAGTCTTGTTGAATCTTTTTTATTGGAATTAAATTATTTCTGAGACAGAGTACAAATGACTGAGGCCTCCAAGGCTGTTGGACACTGAACTGAAAGGGAGTTTATCTGCACTTCCACACTACTGCAATGAATGTTTAAATATTCATAAACTGTAGAACAGTGTCAACAGAGAAAACATAGAGCATCTCTTACATGTGCAGACTGTGTACCTCATAACTTCTGATAAGTGAGAGTTGTGATTTCATGTTTCCTTAGGCAGAAGTGACAAGGCAGCTAGCTGAGAATTTTTGTTCCTAACACACAGCTAAAAATAAGATGTCACATCCTGTACTGTCAATCTAACACCTAATAAGGATTATTATTATTTTACTTAAAATCTTTGGCATTGTTCTGAGTCAACCATGCTCTTTCTTTTCCAGTCAATTCAAAATATTTTTGATAACATTTACTCAGGATGTAGTGTGATCATTTAGCATAAATAAGACCATCACAGGAAAATTGTCTATCTCGCTAGAGATGGTATATGACAGTTCCAAGAGTGATCATTGTCCTAGGAAGTCTCAACTTGTGCAAAACTAAGAGTAGCTCCATCTACTTACACCACCAAAGATGAGATAACCCAGGTTAGTGTTTTTTATTTGACATACATAATAAAGAGGAGATAGACAAATAAAAATGGGAGTGGAAATGTAAAAAAATCAACATCTTTTTGCCATACAGGATTGTAATAGCTTTGAAAAGAATATGGCACATATTCTATCACCTGGGGGGTTTGATTCAAAGTAGTTCTATTTCAGTGACAAGTTACTTAACTTGATGCCAACATTACTTAGTGAAACTCTGTGCCTTGTACTGTGAAGGAAGTGGGTCTCTTGGCCTTAAAACTTGAAATCTAAATTCACTTCAAATTAGCAAGGCAATAAGGTTCTTACAGGCCAGTAGGACCTGATTCATATTTAGTTGAAAGATCTTCAGTGTTATGGTTCCTCTTTTTCTGTTATGGTAGATCAGGGTAACGTATCCTCCTTGCCGTGTATGGAATTGTATGGAAAAATCACAATTCCTAGTAATACTTGGGACCTACACCAAAAATGGTTATGTTAGACATGATGGGAAAAATAATGATAGACACATTCTTTGTCCTAGTAAATGGAGTGTCTGTGAGGTTCAAAGTTTTGAATGAGCTGAAATTCATTTAACGCACAGCCAACTTAATAAATAAAGTTTGTGGAAATGCTTATCTATTCATTTGGGCGAATCAAAATAGGATTTGCATGCCTTTAATCCTTGGTCCCTCAGAGACAACATTTTATGATGTGTTTTGTGATAATCTAAATAGTTAGAAACTGAAAGCTCTTTAAGTATCATTCATATGATTCATTCTGATAAATGTCCTCTGTGGAAACTGAAGTTGATTTATCACCTGCTGAATATAGAGGAATGTATTGTTTACTGAACAAAAAAAAGATAAATTATTCATTTAAGGATAAATATGGGCTACATCCAATTTATTTTACTTGCTGGGATAGCCCTATGCAATATATGCAACATGTTTTGTTAACAGAAAGTTTTTCAACCCACAAGGTAACTGTAGCTGAAAAATAGTATGTTTATGAGTGGAAAAAAAAAAAAAAAAAAGTAATTTTTACATTGTTTCATTTACAGTTGTGAAGAATGAAGGTCTACATGTCTGAATGTAATCTTGAGGTATGAGTATGTGAGACACACTACTCTTTTGTTTTAAAACATAGAAGCTCAAAAGACTTTCATTTATTTTGTATCCAAAACTACATGTGCTCAGGAAGCCCTAAATTTCTTTTTCATTCCTTTGCTTTCTCTACTAAGATATATGTCCTCTGGGACCAAAGTCAGTTGCTGGTCTTTTTCCATCAAAATCATGAATATTTTTTCTTGATAGCAGTAAATGTTGACTTACAGCTGATGGAATCTCCCAGTTAGCTAAATGGTATCCCATGCAATTTATTTATTAATCTTTCACTTTTAATTGTTAATGATCCTACAATTGCAATAAGCAAAACAATTAACAAAAATAATGGAAAGTATACAGTCAAGAGTATGACAAATAGTTGGATTAGTGAAGGTAAACATCTTAGCAGGACAGTGTGATGGCAGATGAGCATTGATTTTTGTTAATCAAAATCAAATGAAGTTGTGGCTCTGCCAATAACCACCACCAATGTATGGGGGCAGAAGAAAAGAAGCAAATACTGTAGAACTCAGAAAACTATTTTACTCACTGTGAACATATATAATTGACTATTAGAATCTTTTCTTAAAAAATTACAACCTGGTTTTGACCTTATGGGACTACTTTTCTCAATGCTTCAGATTCAATGTAGTTAATTAATTAACATTACTGAGTCAGTTGCATAGTAAATGAATACAGATTAGACTTTTAAAAGGTATACTTTAAGTATTCATTGTACACTGCAAAGTACCTCTATAGTTACTGGAATGTCCTACAGATTTGAATAGAGATAAAATGAAGTGGGTTTTACATACATAAATGATTCTTGATGTCTACAAAATTTTTTATTATAGTCTTTTTGTGTGAGAATTATTAAACTTCAGACTTTTATTTGTAACTTAAAAAAATAATTATAATTATAAGCAGGATATTTGTGTCAATAAAAATGTATAAGGCATTTTCATAAGGTTTTTACTATTACATACGATAGTCAGATGATGTTAAATAAATATCTTACAATTTGTAACATACCATTGACCTATTTATATGAGAGAATAATCTCACTTATTTCTGTTTGACAATCCAAACTACAGGAAACAATTTAATCTGAGCCTTTATCAAGACCTGCAAGTAAAAATCATCAAACTATCTCCTATTCTCAGATCAATCCTACTTTTACACACTCACTTTTTCAAAGTGTTTGCCCATGCAAAGAAACAGGTGATCTGGGCCAGTATGGACAGGCTGTGCCAGGGCTAACATAACAGGACTATGCAGAAGATGTCAGGAGGAGCAAAAGAAATCTCAGACTGGTCTCAAAATAGTTTCCAGAAGCAGCTTTTTCAACACTCAGTGTTTTATTTGATTGACATATTAATTAAGACTTGCATTTAAAAAAAAAAAGTGAGTGTCACGAACCAAAGGATGAAAAAATCCCGAGTTGTGATGT
>NW_008630389.1:0-846 GCF_000691845.1 Merops nubicus
GGCAATTCTCCTTGATTTCCTTGGAGAATAAATCAGTCCACGTAGTGACGGATGATGATGAACTGGGGCCGTCGCAAAAACAGGATGAACAGCCAGAGGTGGTCACCTGATCCCTGTCCCTGAGTGAGCTGCGAGACCTACGAAAGGATTTCAGCCATCTGCCTGGCGAGCAGCTCCTCCTCTGTCTGCTCCGATGCTGGACCAGTGGGGCTGGCAGCGTGGAACTTGAGGGGAAAGAGCCCAAGCAACTGGGATCCCTGTCCAGAGAAGGGGGCATCGATAAGGCATTTGGGAAACAGACACAAACCCTCAGCCTTTGAAGGTGAGTCTTGTAAGGTGTAAAAGAAAGGTACCCCTTCAAGCAAGAAATGTCACACGCCTACCTGTTAAGTGGACCACAATGGAGAGAGGTATCCAGGACCTGAGAGAACCAACTGTGCTAGAGATGATTTACAATGTCCAGAATCATGAGCAGTCACCCAGATGAAGTCCAATGCACACCACCTATGTGGTAGAATTTTCTGCAAGGTGCACCACCATCATATGCCAACTCCTTGGCAGCAGTGTCCTGGGAGAATAGCCTGGGACAAATGGTAGATGAATTGGCTGGCCAGCTCCGGCAATATGGGGGAAGCATCTCCCTACAGACCTACATTTCATCTGTGAACGAACTGGCCCAGAAGGTCCAAAAAATGGAAGACAACTTTTCTTATTCTCCACATATATGGACCCATGTCTCAGCATTTGGAAGCAGACACTCCCCTGCCCAAGAGAGAGAACATGGAAAGTACACTCCACGTGGCACCTTATGGTTCTACCTATGTGACCACGGAGAGCACATGAAGA
>NW_008630390.1:0-5567 GCF_000691845.1 Merops nubicus
GGACTTTTAACAAATACAGAGCCTAATACCTACCTTGAAGTCAAGCAAATAGATAAGGAGAACATTCCCTGAAGAGTGACAATTGTCTAAGCAGACATTTCCACGCTCCCTTCTCTTGCGCGCTTCCTGCTGTACAACCACTCCTGTGCCAACCATGCAGGAAAGCTGCTGTTCTTATAGGGAGGCTCTCCTCCTTCTGTGGTCAGCAAGTGAGATAGATTTGCTTTCAATCTTTGTTTTTCACTTCAGAGAGAGCAGCAGATATGGATATGGAATGGCAAATAGTTTCTCTAAGTCAATATCCATTTTAATTGCCTTGTTGCATTTCCCACTGAGATTGCTTTCCCTGTGTATATACTTTCCATTCACAGTAGTAGAATTCTGTACTCATTCCACTCTCCTCATTTACTCTCATGCAGAAGTTTTATGTGTCTTTCTCCCAGCAAAAAGTGACTGTTCAGCAGCCTTTGAGCCTGTCATCTTAGATTTAAAAGGAAAAATTTATTGGCTTGTTTTCTGCTTACTCTTTGGCATTGTCCATGTGCAGCTGGCTTCTGCAGATGTTTTCTGAACAGAGCTGGTGACTTTTAAAACCTAGCAAATGTCGGCAATGTTACAAGTTTCTGCTTTGCTCAGAGCTGCAGCGCACAAAATACATCTGTCCTTAGTGACATCTGGCTGCATTCTTTACCTTCTTAAATATAACCTTACACTCATTGTACCAATGTATTTGCTCTTAGCAGTAGGGTAAGTAAATGCGTATCTCTTATTGATGTTGGAATGGTCTTTCTAATGCAAAAAACCACAGTTCAAAATAAAACACATTTTCCATTCTGAGACTAAACATCTTTTTCTACTTAACTGTATAAACTTTTATACTGCATGGATTTGCAAATGAACTTCTTGTTAACCCTTCTGTTTTTAACTTTTATTTTTTCTCTTCTGTATCCTTTTGTGTTATTCCCTGTTGTTTATTTCCTTCCTCAGCTTTCTCCATTTACCCTTTCAGCAGATGAACGTTTCTGCACACCAACATCTTCTGTGTCTCCTTTCTTGTTCTGGCTGTGAGGTTTTCCACTTTCTGCAGAGTATCCTTTCCACACAACATCTGCAAAGTGCTATACTGTTTGAGCTTTTGAAGGAAAGTATGCTAGAGAAAAAGAAATGCTACAGGGAAATACTCTCTTTTTCTGTTACATCCACTCATTTGTTAGTGCCTGGTTATAGTATAAGGAACAAATGTATGGGAGCTGGTGACCTTGTACGTATTTCTGACCATTGTAAAGCAAAGAGTAGGAAGCCGAGTTTGGTACTTGACTGAAGTACTTTGCTGCCTGTAGGGTGCATACTAAGTGGGCTTTTGAATCTCCAAATCCTCAGTGGTATAAAATTCCAAATAGCGAGAACACTTGGGTTTATTTTCCAAATAATGAGACTGTTGCTAGTGATGACAGCTCATATCTCCTAGCATTAGAATAAAAGTGTTATAGCATTGGTGGCCAATTAAAAATGATGTAGGAGGGAGCCAGCCTAAAACCTGCTACTTCCCTTCCCTTTCAAAGACTTGTGTTTGACTTAAATTTTATAGAAAAAAAAAAAAAAGTCATATCAAATGCTGACTTGGAATTGTCCCAGGAAAGAGCCAAGAAACCTCTGATGCGATGAACAGAGTCCTGGTGGCTTCAATCTTTGACTCCAAATGTTGAGAAGCCAATGCTTCCTTTAGATACACTGCCCTTATATATTGAAAAGAGGGAGAGGGTTACATTTGGTTTGTTACTGTGTTAATTTTTTGCCTTGCGGTTTCATAATACAGTAGGTAACTGCTGTCTGTACCTTTTTAAAAAATCTCTTACGAATGAACATCTACATGTTTTTCTTGGTTTAATATTTTCTGATGTAAAAATACACAGTGGGAGGGATAATATGAAACAAGCAAGGAAAAGGAAGACATGTCTGGTTTACGTTACTTCATTTTGGGAAACAGATCCTAAGTTTGTTGCAAGGGTGCTGTTTCTTAACAGTATCAATTGTATCAGGGAGGTTGCAAAATTTCCAGCATGTGGATAACTCAGCCAGGAATAGCTATGTAAGTTTTTCTTGAGTGATTCCGTACGAGGCCTACGTGATTTGAATTTTGTCATTTGGTAAAAGAGTTTTTCAAATTGCTTTCCTTTCTGCTAGAAACATAGATTTTAAGAGGGTGCTTACAACTAGTCTAGGATTTGATATGACAGATATTTATATTTAATGCAGAGAAAAACACAAAATACACTTAACCTTTATTCGGTTGCATTGTAAATTTATTCCACTTTCTTTCAACTGAAGTGAATTATATTAATAACTTGTTATTGTTAAAATGTCAAGAGTATTTTCTTTCTCTTTGAATTATCATTTCTCTGCTCAGGGTATTGGGTTTTGCTTATCGCTCCTGACATGGAAAGGAAGAAATGTAATCTTAAGTGAAATGTTCAGACTTCTTCTGAATAGGTAGGTTATTTCTTTTAGATTAGCTCAAGTAATAGTTACAGAGCTGACATACAGAATGTGGAAGGAGACAGGAACCAGACAATGCACTGAAACTGAGACATTCTCTCGTTTAAAGATACGGTCTCCCTGGGACTAATAGAGTGATATGCACAACTTGTCAAGCACTGCTGTATGTGGGAATTCTTTTTTATTTTCACCAGGCTGATTTCAAGCATGTAACTTTTATTTTATTGTGACATTATCACAATAATTTACATTTACCCTGCAGAGTTAACTATGCTTGTTTGGGGGTGAAACAGGAGATGTTCAGGGTGAAAAAAAGTACGGTAAGGTATTTTGAATTATATTCCATCTCTTCAGCTGATGAAATATATTCTCTGTAAACCATCTGGTTAATCAGATAGACCTTAAATGGTTCTTTCCTTTCACCACATCACAAACAGGTCATTCTGCCTCTTAAGGGATAGTTACACTGTGAGAAATATGTTAATTCACTGTCAGTCTGGAAAGTAAAGGCTGAGGACTGTGTGAGTTTTACAGTAGAGAACTTTCCAACACAGTTTACAAAACAAACATAAGCATGAAGTTAAACATGTTTGTATCGTGTCTCTTGTCCATAACCAGAAATATATGAGATACTCCTAATGATTTTTCTCTAGTAAGCCAAAACAAATTCAAATTTATGTCTTCATCAGAAAGTCTGTTTCAAAGATGGATGAAATGTTTCACTTTAAATTAGAGCCCCTTCTTCCAGCTTCATAAATAATCGCACTGCTTTATGTATATATTCCATCAGAAAGGAAAATCTGGCCAAAAGGCTAGCTAAGCTTTCTTTCCTGTTCTGAAGTGAAAAAACCTTACCTGGCTCAAGTGTGTAGTTTAAAATCCTCATTTTCAAATTAACTACAGGTTTCCACCAGCAGTTATTTATGCATTCATAAAAGTATTGGTGAGATAGCAAGGTCCAGGGTAACATAATTATCCTTATTTCTGTGCATTTTTCTTTAAAAATAAACATTGAGGCTCACTAGTATTAGTAAGAAATTTGTTTTCCAGATGGAGTATTTTATTTTGCAAGTGAAGGGAAAATAAAGTTAGTTCTTATAATGGTGTCAGAGATTTCCATAAGATGTCTTATCTAAAGGAACTCTGCGTATACTATAACATAACTGGTGTGATTTCTTTTGTCACTAATTCTGAGCAAATATCCTGTACAGTGTCAGTCTTAGGTTTTGTCCATTTTAAGACCTCATAACATCAAGTATTAAAACGGTAACTATGGATACTATTGAAAGGTGGATAAAATAGCTCTCAAACCTTATCCTGGCCTACACAAAGAAACAAACAAAGCAAGCCAAAAAACGATGTCTTTTATTTTAAAATCACTATCATGTATTTTTCCACTGCAGACATGGAGATTATAATAAAGTCTGGGTCTGAATACTGCAGAAACTGGGTGAAGTTCTGAGGATAATCTCATCTGTGAACTTCAAGGCATGCTTACTATTTCTTGAACAGAAATGCTAAAATATGAAATTAATTTGTCTCAGGGAAATTTTCTGCTGGGTGTCTGACATTTGCAAATTCTACTGGTTTCTTGTGGGATGGGGAACATATTACACCAAGAGATTGTTTTAAATTATCTGTTTTTGAGGAGAGGTTTTTTTAAAGTGTACTTAAGACTCGTCTCCACTACCTAGCCCCAGGAAAGGAAAGAACTGAGTATATTTTGGAAAGCTTCATTCTTAGTGTGACTAGAAGGGATATGAAGAAGTGTACTGCCAATTCTTAAACTATATTGCAAAGAACAATTACTCCTCTTTACATGCATCTGGAAGACAGAAACAGCAGCTGATTCTACCACCTTGTCTTGTAATACTGAAGCTACCTCCAGTACCTCCCTTTAGTTGTCAGACGGTCTGATCAGACAAATTATTCTTGTTTTTGTTTCCACAAGAGTCTTCCAAATCAATGGGCCAAGAGTATATATTAAAGGCATATTTAAACTGTGTTTGAATCCTCTTTATTATGGCATGCTTTGAAGTTAACAGTGGTTAATGGGTTGTTTGTTGTTCTTTTTTTTTCCCTAAGAAGTGCTTCCATGAATATAAAGACAGAAAAACTTGTATTCACAAAATAAAAAGCAGCATTTTTTGACCTTAAAAAGAAAAAGGGGAAAAAAAAAAAGTTATATACTCCTAAAATTGCTTTTTAAATAGAGAAGTTTCCTTCTACTAGATATTAATAAGATTTACCTTTTCTTAAAATCAGGATTATTCTTTATTTTATGTCTTGGAAAAAAACAATTTATTTGTGAGATAGAACTGCTCGAGGAAAAGTCCTCAACCTCACAGAAAATGTCGTAGAGAGTAGTTAGACAGCTCAAAAAAACCCCCCCCATAATTTGGCTTTATGAAAATTTGTGTGTTTTGTAGAAATCAGTTTTGGAATGAAACTGCTGCCTAGGACATTTCACATACTAAATAGTAAAGTACTGAAGTCCTGAATTTATTTAATGTAACTGCTTGAGTGGAAAGTCTTGTGGATTATATATAGGGCCAAGAGCCATAAAACCTTGGACTCTGGTCCCCTTTTTGATGCTGACTGACCTTATTAATTTTTTGCACTTACATAGCACTTGGCAAACATCATTAATTTAAACTTCACAAAGTCCCTGTGAGGTACAGATGTGTAATTATCTCACTTTTTCAAGTGGGAGAATTGAGACTCATAGAGGTTATGCTCTGCAATAAAACAAGTTCAGAAAAAGGGTGGGAATGCAGGTCACTTGGAATTTATTCCTGCTCCTAATCTGCTGGAGTACTGCAAGAAGACTTAGCTCCTTACCCTGTCATGTGGGGTTAATGCTGCTTTCTGGTCTGTAGCTGTTAGTGCTGAACAGTGTGCCAGAGAGATAAGGGAGATACTCATCTGTGGCATCTGTCTTCTGTGGAAGGTACCACTGCCCTGCTTTGAGCGCTTAGGAAATTCCATGTAGAACAAAACAGGCAATTCCAACCTAGCAGAAGTCAATGAAATGTTATCTTGTTTTAATAGACACTGAAACTCTAAGAGCG
>NW_008630390.1:5598-9064 GCF_000691845.1 Merops nubicus
ACAGTTGAAGAAGTTGAAGAGCTGGGCACTAGGTTGAGTCTACACAAGAAGGACCTGACTCTCTGTTGTTTACTCGCTGCATGAGTCTGAGGAAGTTACTTGTCCTTTTTGAGCCTCAGATTTCTTCTTGCATGTTCTTAATTTACTTTTAAGTCATCCTGTGCTGCCAAAACACGGGAGCTGAGCCTAGGAAATTCTGGATAATAATGCAGTGTTTCATGGCTTTCAGATTAATCTAAGTGAATTTCTTTCGTGAAAGCTTTTTCCTAACTAAGGCTTTCAGTTATTTGCTTATCATTTATTTGCCCTGAGATGTTTGGCACTTCTGGAATATGTTGCTGCAATCAGAAGACAAGGTGATGTGGTACGATCGTGCAACCAGTTTTTATTGCCTGCATCTCCCTTGATGGAGGTGCCTGTGAGTGGCTGGTGCTCAGGAGGAGCAACAGCTGAGCCCTGTCTGAGTTTGCTGACTCGTATACTGTGAAGTTTTGCACTCCTGCACTTGGTCCAAAAGCATTGTGGAGAGTGAAGAAGGAAGCAACTTTAACCTACCTTGCTGACAGGTCCCAAGGGCCACCTGTAGAGCAGGTGTAATGGTATCTCTAGTTTACACTGAGCTGCACCACACTGCCAAAGTGTCCAGAGTGCAGCATGATAAAGTTATGTGTCTTTTCCTCCCAGTGTATGTGGGTTGCCCCTGGATCGTAGTGTCTCTCCCAGATCCTCAAATAGCCCTTTGGTTTATGTGGAGAAGTGCCATGATAGCAAAACATGTTATCTATTTTCAGGATACAAGAAAGAACTTGTATTTTTTTTTCCTCTGGTTGATTTTTTTTTTCCTCAATTAACAGGATTTCCTTTTGAAATATTTGGTTTACTTACTATGCATCCCTGCACTTTTTATATGTCACGTATTCATAATAATTTTTAGTATTGTGAATTATCTTTTATACAAGTTGTTTTCCTTTGTATTTTTCAGAGCCTACTGTTCTCTATTTTCCAGTAAATTATTATTTTCTCTGTATTACTTTACGTGTTGTAATTGCTTTGTTGTCTAGAAAAGAAAGGTAAGCTGAGTTTACCGCTTTTATCACTGCCAGAAACTTCTCATTACCATAGCTTTGTTCTTCTTTGTTTTAATGATAATTGCCCTTGTCATCTTCTTGTAACATCAGCTTTGAAACCTTGTGGTTAAAAACAGAGAAAAAGTAAAAGGTGATGGTGGGGAAAGATTAATTAGGCAGAATATTTTACAAAATGAATTGATAAAGAAATATTTGTATTTCACATCGTTAAATAACTAAGTCAGAATGGATTATATAAACATAGCAGCACACATGGAGGAAAGCCTATGCTGCTTCACTGCAACAGATACAGTCAGGGTATAGCTGAGACAATTTGCATTGTTTAATCCTGGTGCGATTTTGGACGAGTTAAGGCAAATGACAATTTCTAACTGTCTGTCTTTAAACATTTATTTTTTGCTTTGTCTTGTTCTCTTCCAGCCTATTCTCTCTGATGCTTTTACCCTTATCAGCTGACCTTTTGTAAAATGACTATGCCTTTTTATTTAACCATGCTTTTACAAGCCCTTTTCCCAAAAGAATGAAAAAAAATGTATTTTACTCAGAATGATCAAATAAGTAAACATGATTGAAACTGAAGGTTGTGTTGTGATTCTAGGGGCTCACTAATGCTGTGAAAAGCAGTGTCTGGGATCTTGCAGCCCCCTAATTTGGGTCAGGCCAGATAACATTTGAAATGTAATCCCTGCCTCTTCAAGGGAAAAGTGTGAAGTGATCAAATGAAAATGCAATTAATACAAATGAAAAAAAACCCCAACAGTTATCTTCTGCATGAATAGGTACATATTGTTTCCTGAATTTTGTAAAGTTTAGACAAGCTGCTGTTTTTTATAACTTTCTCAAGAAAACACAGACTTCATTGACCCTCATTCACCATTACTTGAGTCATGGGAGTCTTCCAAAGGAAACAAAAAATTTGGCAAGCCCTGGAAGTTTATACAGAAGATTGTTTATTTTAGAGGAATTTGGAAGATAAACTTAACATGTTGTCAAGACAACTGAGGTTACCAGGTGAAAATGAAAGATACTGTTACCGCATAACAGAACTGGTGATGGCGGAGCTCCAGCACAGTGGCGTCAGACCTGGAAAATGCCTTGAGGTAGCAGCAGGAGAGCTAGCTCCAGGAGCTGTGGATGTGTGTTGCTCTTGTCCTGAGTCTCTAGTTTTGTGATGGGGTTACCATGTGTTTGAGACATAACACTGCACTGGAGGTACCTTTTCCTTGGTAAATTTTAATAAAATGCAGTTTAGTGTACTTTTTAGAGCACCTGATTGCTGAAGTATAGTTCTCCTTTCAACACCTATAAATGTACTGGAACTGATACACGTTCTCAGTGCGAGCACAACTGCAGAGGAAACATAAAGATTACCTGTTCTTGGAAGGACAGGGCACAGCAAGAGATTTTCTAATTATTTGCAATAGGCCTTTGGTAGAGTATAGGAATGTGCTTTTGAAGCTTTAAAAATTCTAGTGACCACAGATGTAGTCCTGTCTTTTAAGGATGTTTCCAACTCTACATTCATTACAGCAGAGAGCAGCAGCTGCTGTCACAACAGGTTGCTTGCTCAGTTCGTATGGAGAGGCGTGGAAACTCGCAGCGTACTGTTTCAGCTTGCCCCCTTCCATGGAATGGTTGCTCAACGGAGAGAAGTATTTACTGATCATATTTCTCTGTTGAATCTTGATGGTGACATAGTCCTGATGTGCCATCCAGCTCCACAAAAATCAAGCTGAAAATCAACCTGTTGATTTTGGAGGCTGTTTGTGTGACTGATATAAAGTGTAGGGGAGAAAGGAAAGCACTCAGTGCTGATACACAGCTGCAAACTGTACTTGGGTAATTTGGAGCTGTGGTGCCTGACCTGTGGCCTCTTTGCCATGGCTAAGATGAATACATCCCAAAGTCTTCATACTTTTAAAAAGTCCATTGGTTAGATAGACAGAGTCCCACAAAGTGACAGAAATGAGAAAGAACACTTTGCCATTAACTTTTTTTCTGAATGGGTAAATTAATTGTAACTGACAGTTTTCAAAGGACACATTTGATGTCAAATACATATTAAAAATATGTAAATATTAAATTAGAGCACTTGGCCTTTGTTAAAAAAAATGCACAAACCCCGTGAAAGGCTGGGGTTTGAACCCCAAGCACCAAATTAAGGTTGACACATGGGTGATTCCCACAGCCCTTCATAAAGAGGTGGTGAGTTTGCCTTAGAGCTTCCCCCCAGGGTGCGGCCGGCCCTGCAGGGAGAGCCAGAAGGGAAATGAGCCCCAGGGGTCCCGCATTGAGTTGACAAAGGTCAGGTGTCTGCTTGGGGATAAAAGCTGGGACCACTGGCAGGGGGGGCGGGGGGGCTGGTGTCGAGGGGTGGG
>NW_008630390.1:9095-15469 GCF_000691845.1 Merops nubicus
GAGCTTCCTGGTTCAGGGCAGACCTCCTGACTCTCCCTGGAGCTGGGCCCCAGTCCGTTTAGACCTTTGTAAACACGGGCCGATTGGGTGAGAATCACTATGTGGTCACCTTTCTCTTATGTGCTTCGCTTGCTGGTCTGGCTGTTTCCTATGCCAACTGTGGGCAACCTTGGGTCTCTGTTTGTACCACCTGTTGTGGGCCGAGTCACACCTCTTGTGAGATCGTTGGGGGTGGCATCAATTATGTACCAGCTGATTGATCTGTTTGTACCCCCAGCGATCATTCATGGAATGTCCTCTTTGTCTACAATACAGTCTGTGTATTGGATCCTTTTCCTGCTGGTTGTGCCATTCCTGTTAGGCCTGGTCATTGGCAAAACACTCCATTAGAAAGGTAGGGGAAAAGCGTGAACAAGTCAAATTGTTTCTCTGTATATACCTGTGCTTTCCAGTCCAATATGGCTACAAGTAACTTACTGATGAAGGAAATGTTTGCTTCATCTGGTTCTAAAAGCAATTGAGTTGTTTCTACTAAACGATATACCCAGGTACTAGCCTGAGGAAAGAGAAATAGTTCAACCGAGAAGCATCTGCAGCCTGTTAATTGGGCCTTTAGAGACAGTCTGGATACAGCCCTATGTGTCTGCCTGTAATCTGTCAGAAACAGCCTAGCAGTATTCTCTCTGCAGATGGATTTCAAGTCAAGTTAACTGTGTTTGTCTTTCTCCACATTTTTATTTGCTCAGTCTGCTTCAGTTCTTTGACACTTGCTAAAGAGCTGTTGGAAATGTTGACCCAGTACTCACATGATAGCTTCTTTTCTTTTCTTTTCTTCTTTTTTTTTTTTTTTTAATGTGTTTAAGCATTAGATCTTGATTCTGTGGTTTTTACTGTGTTTTCTTTTGTGTTTCAGAGATGTAAGTGGTTTTCATGTAGGAATCATTATATCCAGTAGGAATTCCTCATGCACATCAGCATTTAATGGACCATTACCAGAATGTTTGTGCAGGGAGTCTGTCGGATGTTTGTAAGAGGACAGATTTTATCCTTGTGTAATTTAGCTTAAAGTGTCTCCTCTCTTGCTCTTCCATTTCCATTAGCTAATTTTAAATGCACATTTCTTTTTCATTATTATGCATTTTGTTTAAAAAGAAAAAAGAGACATTGTTCATATTTAAAGTGAAGAAATATTTATGATGCAGATAAACAGTACAGGAATGAAAAATGTTTTGATGTCTCTGTTTTTACTAGCAGTCTATGTGACTTATGTAATTGTTCCCTCTTAATACTGATATCCTAGAAGAAATTCCTGTCTGTAGGAGTAGTTTCTAACGTGAGATGCCACGTCATCTTAAATATTATTATAAAAGGTAATAAGCATATCTGTCTTATATCTCAGGTCCCCCTTGGAAGCCCAATTATTATTTGCGAGAGACCGAGTCTATTTCAGAGACTGTCTTGAACTATTCAAGGCTACCAGTATAAGAGTAGAGCAAGCAGTCACCTGACTTGTAGGCAACCAGTCCTAGCTGTGCTGTTGTAGCAATGTGTTTAAGATTTTTCTGAAAAAAGGTGAGTATTAGTTAAAACAAATTGTTCATCTTGCTAATGCAGCAATCAGTAGGAAACAATTTCTGTTGCAGGAATCTTTCTGCCTTACAGTCATATAAGTAGCCTGTCACCATCAAGTAAAAGCACGATCAAAAAGCTTCTCTGAAGAGGTGCAAATACTCAAGAAAAGTTCTGCTCAGTCTGAGACAGATGAAATATTAGAAGGAGCTGAAATGCTAGAAAAATCCCTATATTAAAAACACAAGTTTGTGGAAAACAAAACCACGTACAATTGTTAGAGGTGTGAGATATTCTACTGAGAAAAGCTGTCTGTTGACATCAGCCAACAATTTATTTTTGCCAAAGCTCTCTTCTGTACTCTGTAAGACTGCCATATTTATTTTCATGTGGCTACTGCAGATCTTTCAGGCTTTTGTGACTTTTGTCATCTTGTTGTTGGAAAACACTTCCAAGTTGACTTTGGATAAGTGATTGCTTTTGTGTTTTAGGATGTCTTAGTCATTTGCAATAACCTTTTGTAATCCCCTTCTATTTTTCTTTTGTGATTTGACCTTAACTACAGCCTGTTTGTTCCTTCAGATCATCAAAGATATTTGAATCTGTGATGCATCATAAATGTGTAGTGGTATGATCTCTTTCCATATAGTTTTAATTTAATGCCATTAATTTTGCATAAGTCACACATCTGTGACATTGCTTATATTGTATACTCACCTTAACTTGTAGCATTATTTTCTTCATAGTTAATACATATTCAATGGATCATTAACATTTAAGCTTATTTTTAAATATTATTTAAAAATACTTTCTCTAAATGGCTTTTTTACATCCTAGGGAAATAATATACTCTGTTGTCAGATTTTTAGGAAAGCATTCTGAGGTGCTACTGTTTAAATGCTCATTTTCCTTCCTCTCTAAAGGGCTTGGTATTTTAAAGAAACACTGCAGCTTTTGCACTAAAATAAATTGCTTTGTGCTTATCCCCATGCTTATGTGCAGGAGTTCTTGATGTTTTTGCTTGATACTCTGAAGAGACATCTCATGTACTCTCATGAGTCCTTTTGCTGATTATAAAAGTAATACTGTTAGGCAGGAGTGTTTTAGTTTTCAATTTATGCAAATAGCTCAGTATGTAAGTTAGAAATTCCTTCCCTGATGGCCACTTACTACCTATAATGTCTTTCAAAGGAGTAACTACATTGCAGCTGTAGCTTTAAAATCTAGAAAAATTAAAGAACAATAGCTTTACTTGTGAGTAAAGCCATGCATGTCTAATACTCAGAAAGTGAAAAGTATTTGTAAATTAGTTGAGAAAGAAAAGAAAAAAAACTATTCAGGTTAGCAGGTTTGTAATTTTATATCTAAGTGAGTCCATTGATAATTGGTGACTTAAGAAAAGGTGGGAAGGAGTAATTGCTAATTAATGTTCTAATTAATAAGAAATACTTAGGTGATTACTAGTGAGTATGTTTTGTCTTTTTTACAGCAGTATCCAGGGTATATTTCTGAAAACATTTGGGGAAAGGATGCTGCAGATCATAGGTTATTGGCTAAAGCCAGCATCAATACCCAACCAATTATCAGTTAGGAAGCTATTTTAAGAGGTATTTGCTGGATCAGAGCAAGAGAAAGAACCACTTAAAGTAATTTCTGCACTGTTATTTCAGTGTTTGTGGGGGGAAAAAAAAAAGACTCTTTACTAGTAGGTAGTACTTCATTAATCTAAATGAGATGATGAGGTCAATAAAACTCTGGCTGCAAAACTGAATAAACTAACTGAAACCGGTATTGGCTATTACCAATCTCTTTAAATATATATAGAGACCTCAGTGTCTGGAATTACTGAAGAATTTGGCAAGTCTGTTACAAAATCTGCACATAAAAATCTGTCTCGGATAGGAACAATTGGAGAATTTCTAAAGCACTTGGAAAGGTTAAACAAAAGGTTATGTAAGTGGTTTCATTCTGTTATGTCTTTCTCAACAATTGTTTCTCCTGTGGAATTATTTGTCTGCTGAAGTCGTTTGGTCTTGTTGATCTTCAAGTAGTAAAATATTTTGTTCACTGGCTTCTCATGGTTGTAGTGTGAATATTAATCATACATGTATGTTTTGCTTGCTCTCTTAAGCAAATGCTACATTCTTCAGCTGTTCCTCACTTGGGTAAGGATGCTGTTCTCTGAGGTCACAGTGGTAGTAAAAATGACATAAAGTCACTGTCAAAGGACTTGGCTGAGAGTCTTCTATGCTTTTGAGGAGACTAATGGTTTTATAACTTTCATAATTTAGGCTTAAATCTGAGTGATTTTGCTCTCTCTATTATTTTCTTTTTATAGAATGCAATACAGTAACACAGCTGTTAAAAAAAAAAAAAAAAAACAAACCAACCTCTTCATGGAGCACAGTAATGATATTAGTCATGCATCATATATAGATGTCACTAGCTCACTAGCTACACTGGGTGAAACAGAGTTTGGATTTGTGAATGTGACCTGATAAATTTATGTTGGACGTGATGGGGATTGCTGAGAAATTTCAGAGGTCAGGAAGGACTTCTACTGCTTGGTGTCTATGGGAATTTCATAAATATCAATATGTTCCCATGGACTTCACCAAAACACTTTTTTATGGTGCAACGACATTAATTTGAAGAGTATCTATCTAGCTTGAGTGATTTTTTCAGTTGGTTGCTTCAGCAGCAACATTCTGTGTTAATATTTATCTTTCATTGATATTTATCTTGTACTGATATCTATCTATCCATGGTAGCATTTTTTGCTGTGTGTATACAACTTCCACCTGGTTAGCTAAACTGGTGGCAAGGTGTAAGTGTCACAGCTAGATATGTGCCAGGGAACGCTGTTTTGTTACTGTGATCTTCCTGCTACCTGTACTCTCTCTTCATGTACATTTTTTCTTATGCTAGCCTTGCCTTTCACATTTGTTTTTTTTTTTTGTTTCTATGTATAGTTGTGAATTTATTTATATTGGTACACGCTACAGCTTTAGCCTGATTTGAAGAATAGTAATATTGAGTGTTTCAGGAAAAGTTTGCTGTGTTAATATAATAATTTGTTGTATCTGCATAAAGATATCTCCGTTATGGGTCTGTTTTCATTTTACTCCATATCTACTCTAGTTTGGGAGTGAATATAAAAAAAGTTTTATGATGAAGGAAATTTTTTTTCAGGAAAATATTCTGTAAAATATCATTTAAGTTTCTTGAAGAATACAGAAGCTTAAAACAACAACACAATCTTCTCCTGCTGGAAAAAAAAATGGTTTTTTTTTTTTTTAAATGTGATGATCTGTGCCAGTAAGTCATGTAAGGTGGTGAAGAGCAGCAGAGAGAGAAGGATGGATCTAAACACAAATGCTGTTGAAAGAGAGGGTATGAGCATGAGAGTAAGGAAGAATTAACTTTCACAAAGGTGATGGGTACAAATCTATTTTTGTCCAGTAACCCGCTGTAGGTCTGGACATGAGACACGTTCAAATAACTTGCTTGTGTGATGCAGTTCAAATATATATATATTTATCTCTATCTCCTTAAAACTCATTACAGAATATTGGTGAGCAAAATTCCTGGGACTATAGTGACTATAAGTGGCCCCATATCAGAGGCACTTTCTGAGGGGTGGGAGACTTGAAATGCACCCTCTATCTGACTCTGAGTACAAGCCGCAAACCCAGTGTCTCAGTTTGTTTGGAAATATATTCCTCATAATTTCCAGGCTCTGGTTTTGAATTTATTTTGCTGAGACAAGATGAGGAAGGCAAAAATGAGGGAAAGATTATGTTCTTTAAGGTGACAATTCAAGGCAGGTGCTCTGTAATAGGAACAGGAAGGAAGGAAAAAAAGCAAAAGCTTTAGTACAAGAACTTGCTGTTTACAGCCACTCACCCTCAGGACTAGCTCTTACTGTGTTTTTCCAGGAGTTGAGATAATGACGACTGTGAAATGCTGCGTGTGAAGCAGCCTTAGTTTCAATAAGTGTATTGAAAATTTTATTAGGCGTTTTTGTGTATTGAAAATTTTATTAGGCGTTTTTGTCACCAATTTGCTGCAACTGATGGAAGAAAACGAGCTCAGGGCCAGCAATTTCAGTTTGGCCACTGGGAATCAGTGGCCCAACATTTGACAAGAGATACAGTCTTCTCTTATCATAGAATCGTAGAACCATAGAATGTATTGGTCGGAAGGGACCTCTAAAGCTCATCTAGTCCAACCCCTGCGCAATAAGCAGGGACATCAACTACATCAAGCTACTCAAAGCTTCATCAAGCCTGACCTTGAGTATGTCCAGGAATGGGGACTCCATCAGCTCTCTGGTCAACCTATTCCAGTGGTCTATCACCCTCATATAAACAACTTTTTCCTAATATCTAACCTAAATCTGTCCTTTTCTAGCTTAAACCCATTGCCCCTTGTCCTGTCACTACAAACCCTTGTGAATAGTCACTCCCCTGCTTTATCGTAGTCCCCTTTTCAGGTACTGGAAGGTCACTATAGGGTCCCCCCAGAGCCTCCTCTTCTCCACACTGAACAACCCCAACTCCTTCACCCTGTCCTCACAGGAGAGCTGCTCCAGCCCTCTGATAATTTTTGTGGCTCTCCGCTGAACACATTCCAACAGCTCCATGTTTTCCTTGTGCTGGGGGCTCCAGAGCTGGACACAGGACTCCAGGTGAGGTCTCACCAGGGCAGAGCAGCAGGATCACCTCTCTCCATCTGCTGGCCACACTTCTTTTGATGCAGCCCAGGATTTGATTTGCCTTCTGGGCTGCTGCTGCACATTGGTG